>NC_056733.1:1449721713-1449894213 GCF_019279795.1 Protopterus annectens
CATTCAGACACTTAGATCTTCTAAGAGTCTGGTAGTCCCCACACCCCAGACTGTGTAAACAGATTTTGACATAGACTTAGTGCTGGCCTCTGCACTCAACCACACCCATTCAAAACCCAGCCCTGCTGAGATGTGTGTGAACCAAACATTGCTATAGATTGTGTGTGTGTGTGTGGTGTGGTATGTGACAATAGACAGTGCCTAGGGTGCCATTGTACCCAAGTCTAGCCTTGTACATAGAGGTCTTGTAATATGTCATTGCTGCAACTAAATGCTAGTAACTGTGAATGCCCTTTTGTGAGATGGGTCAACATATTGTGGTGCACAGGCCTGTCATAATGTAAGAGCATTGTACCTACAAGTTAGTCTGTGTGTACTACTAAACACTTTGCAGCATGAGCGAAAAGGTTGATTGGGTGGGGTGGAAGTGATAGGCCCCCTGATATTTGCCGGGAGCCCCCAAAATGCTAACACTGGCCCTGCTTTTTAATGACATTCATAGCTAAATGTTTTCCAACAGTAATGTCCATTTACTAGAGAAGTACAACAGTAAGAGTAGCTGTACACCAACAATTAGAATGCACATTAAGGTATTATATAGCATAGGAAGAGTAGTACCATGGTGTGTGTGTGTGTAGGTGTGTAAATATGTATACATGCACACAGTGTATCACACAGTGAAAACTCTACCCTGGCTGTTTTGTCTTGCGGTTGTTGCTGAATGGTTTGTCTGTGTGACCTTTTTACCCTTTAGAGTGGATGTTAGTTGGGATATTTTGCAGACATCTTAATGTTTATGGGCATCAGTTGAGTTTAAAAAAGCGTGTTTCTAAAGTATAGCCAAATAAACTTACAAGTCCACAGACAGTGAGGATTGGCTTTCTTGGCCTGAATTTATCCATAACAACACATAAAAGTAAAAAGTCATGGATATTCAGAAGCCATGTAGCTGAAACACTTGATGTCCTTAATGGGTAATTCATTTGTATATATCCCATGGGTCTCAATTACCAGGAGAGTTAAGGTATCACACAGTGACAATTCTACTTTGGCTGGGTTTTTCTTGCAGTTGTTACTGAATGGTTTATCTACATGTCCCACTTACCCTTTGAGTTGAAATATAAATTGTGTGTGTGTGTGTGTGTGTGTGTATATGTGTATATGTATATATGTATGTATTGATCTATTACTGTTTGTTGATTTGTTGATTTGTGTATTCATCAAATCACAGACCATTGCAAAAAATGAATTGAAAACACATTTTGTTGTCCATGTCAAACACAGCAAATAGTCTTTCAAAACTTTGTTTTTGTAGGGGGCAAGCCCTCTGCACCTCCCTTGTAGAGGCCTTTGTCCCCACGCCCACTTAATCCACAGTGACACAACCGCAGTAATAATACCACAAACAGTGAATCACTGCTGGCGCACAAACTCCTAAAGATGTGGACTTAACATGACAGTGGGAATTAGCGAAGTATACATGATGTGCTAGACAAAATTGTCTTTTAATGTTTACTAAAACATTAAACTAATCCAGCAATGATTAACTATACCCTTCTACAGTTATCAAAGGAAATTTAATTCTATGACATATGCATTCAGTTAATTTTTTCTATAAATAACGGCTCTCTAAGAAGTTCACTTTGATGAAAAATGCATTCAATGAAAAACAATACATCTGTATATATATATATATATATATATATATATACACATATATATATATATATATATATATATATATATATATATATATATATATATATATATATATATATATATATAGAGAGAGAGAGAGAGAGCGAGGGCGGGAGGATTATGATTGGGCCTCTGATTATAATGAGTATATTATGTTTTCAAGACAGGGATGCCAAGAAATTCACCTCAAAAGTGAAGTTCGTGAGGTGAATCTTGGCATACATGTCAAGAACACATAATACTTCATCATGATCAGAGAACTGATCATGATTCTTTATAGTGCATGGAGATTTAGGAAATTAGTCAAAAGTAAGATTTAAACCAAAAAAAAGTGATGTGCTTTGCTCTTTTAAATTTAGTAAAGCAGTGGGAAGTGGTTGATGTCCTTTCCTGATATATATATATATATATATCTGCATTGTCTCTTTGGTGAATTTATAAGTGTACAACAAGAAAAATTAGAAAGCCATTCTTTTAGCTTAGGAAGAGAAGCATTACTTTATCTCACTGTACATATTGTATACATGGTGCACTCTTAATATTCCAGAACGTTTGGCTTATTTTTACATGTTCTATTGCTAAAAGAATGAAGAAATTACTACAGAAGATAACCTTCCATTTTGTGCCAACTCTGTGTCATACAGTTATGTAATTTTATTATTTATTTATCTATTCATTGTTGACTGGATTGGTCTCACTAGGCTAGTGGCCTCTTTTCATGGGAGACCCAAGGTGGTTTTTAAACTACTAGGGAAAATTTGAACAAGACGTTAGAGACCTTCTTCTACTCTTTTCGATAGGTGACATGCGATCTTTAAATCCACCTAAGCTACCACAACTGAAGCATGTGAGACCTCGGTTTAAAGTCTCATCCAAAAGACAACACTCTCAGAAGTGCAGCAACCCCTTCCTCCTTTAAACTGCACTGCAATGTCAGCAATCCAATTACTTGGTCTGGAACTAGAACACACAGACTTCTACACCAAAGGCATATGTGCTACCTGTTGCACTTTGCAGTGAGTAAGTATTTACAATGTATGCCCTGAATTTTCTCTTCACATCAATTTCTTTGCATTTTTTTGTCAACAGTATCAGAACTATTTCAGATGTATATGACCTTAGTGCTGTATATGCTTATGTATCTTTTATTTCCTTATGTAGCATGTGTCCATCAGCTAGGGTAACTGTCAGCCAGAAATTTGATCATAATAAAAATGGCAAGTCTTTCAATGTTGCGAATGCTGTTTGCACTTGTGTCTGTGTAACAATCACAACTTCTTTACCTTTGTTTTATGCCACTTAAAACTTTTGTGTATTTTAATCATGTCAAAGTGTACTAAAGCAAGCTTGTGAGTCTGTTTTTTTCACAGATACACCTTTTGAGTTGCTATCACTTTTTTAACCTAGGTAATGTTGCAGTGATGCATTTGTATTGTGTTTCTGATTTGTAGTAAAGGGATTTATCTTGCTGATTTCTAGTATGAAGTCAAGAGATGTATAAATGTGTAGATACTTCTGCTATAATTTTTCTTGGGCATAGATTTATTATTTTAAACTGAGCACAAGTCACATTAAATGCAGTCTTAGCAGTATTGCAAATCCAATATCATTTTGTTTTTCAGTACAAGTATGTTATGCCTGTTCCTAGTTACGCTTCTGGTGAAAAGCACAGTTGCTATTACAATACATTTTGAAACAGGCAAAATGTGGCATATAGAGACCAAATGGAAACATGTTGTATACATCTTCAAGAAGGTGTTATAATGTTTTACCAAGTATATGTACAGCCACCTCCCAATCAGAATAATTCAAAGGTAAGTACAACTAATTTTTGAGTCCCTCTGCTCTTAGTGCACTTCTGCAAACGCACCTTTGCGTTGACCCTCTGGACCAATTTGGCCAAGCATATCATTACTTCTAACCAAAATATGTGTATGTGTGCGTGTGCGTGCATGTGTGTGTTCATTTGAAACCTTTGTGCGTCTCACAATGCATGTCTGTAACTTTTGAAATTCATGTGTGTGTGTGCATTTTAAAGATATTAAGATCTTCATTTCCAAGATGAGAGAGGTAGCATTTTTTTAGATATTGTATTTCAGTGAATTTTGAATACCAAAATCTACGGGCAATGTTTGCATTTCTGCTGTTCTACATGGCCCACTCTGATAATGCTATTCTCTTTGCTTTGAAGTAAGATGTATGACAAAACATCAAATGGCACAACTAATACATCTGAAGGGGCTCAGGGCTAGATGTGGCATAACTGCCAGCCTATTAGTTTTTGTCTTACCTCTTTTCCATTGTCTTTTGTTCAAAACCCAAGCACATTCATTTACTTAGGAGTCCTGATGTCTGCAGACTCATGTCTGGCATTTCCTGCAGTGCTGCTTACTTCCTATTGGAAGCAGTCAGGTTCATTGTTTAACGCATTATGCTTTATGTAGTCATTCAGACATAAGCACTCTATATTATGCTAAAGTGGTTCATACTTCAGTACACTGTAAGTGGCACAGTTAATTGGTATGATTTTTGTAAAAAAACTTAACAGTTAGTGTGTCTGCCTCCATTTTGATGCTGCATAACACTACTTTACTTTATATCAAATACTTTTTCATATTTCAGTCTGAATGCCAAGAGTACTTCTGTTTTTCTTCATTTTTGACACCTCCGTATACCTCTCAACCTCTTAGAGCAATAAATCTGGACAAAGCCATAAATAAAAGTGGGATAAAGGCCCAAAAATAGGGATGATTTTTAAATATAGTGCTTAAAAGCTTAGAAAGTTGATAGGATAAAAGGTTTTGCATTAGCATGGATTTTCTGAATGGAAGTAAGTCTGAAACTCATACATTTGTCTTCATATTCTAACTTCAGTCTTTAATAATTTGACACTAATTTGCCAGAAAACCACAGTTTTATGAAAAATGGACCTGAAATATGAGTTAAAAATCTGGACATTCTGTGAAAATCTGTACAGTTGTGAGGTACAGACACCTCCGCAGGGTGCTTTCCCTCTGTACTTGACCGTTGTCTTGATTTGCACAAGCTCATTTCAAAGCATCTTCCTCACAATTGCTGACTTATAGTTGTGCATTTGTGATGAATGATTAATGGCCAATACCCAAAATGTAATTGTGTAGTTTCTCCATATGTCTCATAACTTTTATTTATTTTTATATATTCCTTATTAGCCCTGGTAGAACACTTCTCCATAGTGGTAGTTTCCAAATTCCATCCAGGTGGACACAAAGATATGTAATACACCAAATTCAATAATGATAATAATATAGATCATTTGTCAAATAGCATAGAGCTGCATGTTAGTACTACTCCAGCATATACAGTGAGTACAATTATAAGAGAAAGAGCTACCATTTAGACTACATCTGAATAAAATGCTGGCTTTGTGGTGGTATCACTAAGCCTGACAGAGATGACTCTTTTGAGGTCAGATTTAACCAAGGAAGAGAAGATGTGAGGTAGTATACAGGCAGAAGCTAGATTGTTAAGAACAGGGTCAGGGATATTGCTGCCTCTAGTTAGTAGGTTACTTTTTATTTCTTTATGTATTTGTTTCACCTTGATAACCAGGTACGTGGACGGGTCTATAGACCATTTTTAGCCATGACCCAGTTAGCATGGTGCAAGACCGAAACAAAAAATTATACACAGATTGAAACATACACCGAGTTACATATAGTGTAGTTGTTGTGTCTTTTGGCTTTTCCCAGTTAGGGGTCGCCACAGCGGAACTCCGGTCCGCTAATGATTGGCAGTAGATTTTTACGTGCCGAGTTGCCGACCCTGATGCACAACCGTCAACGAAGGTACGCCCATTCACGCATGACTCCACACAGAAGATGCTCTAGCTGAGAATCGAACAGGACAACGTCTTACTTTGAGGCAACAATGGTACCGCAGCACCACCACCGCAGTTATGAGTTACATATAGTGTAGTAAGATAGTGAATACAGTAAGTACATTTGTATGTTATTTACAGTTATAAATGTAAGTGATATTATTTACAGTATGTACAATTAAGACAGGCAATCAGCCAGTGGTCATTTCTTACAAGTATGTCTGTACAAGAAAGATGTGACTATGGCTAACTTTGTAGAGGAGCAGGTTATGATGTACTGTTTTGAATGCTCTTGCCATATCTATGAACAGAGACCCCTGTTAATTTTGAATCATTCATCTTGTTATAAATGGTGTTAGTGGCTGTGTGTAATACTGTCATAGTACTAAAAGAACTTTTGAAACTGTGCAGCTTATCATAAAGCAGTCTGTATTTCTTTATATAATCCCAGGATCATTTGTATATATGTTTTTTAAAGCTGAAGAATATTGTTATAGGGCACAAGCTTGCTATTGGTCTGTAAGCTTTCTATTTCTTAGAATTTTCTTTTTTAGTGAGAGGAATGATGTAACTGCTTAAAGGCTGTGGGATAATTAGAAGCATTTAAGGAAAGGTTGAATGTATGATTGAGAGGAAGTGCTGCTGTGAATTGAGCTAACATTTTCATAACAGTCAAATGTAGTTTTGAGAGTCTGTAACTGTCCTTTTCATTTATGTTGAGAAAAACTGTTTCAACAGCTTTCACACTGAGCTGCCTAAAGTAAAATGTTTGGCTGTAAGTAGTTGAAAGGATTGAATTTAGGTGTCTTATGTTGTATTGTGAATTAGTGGTGGGGTCTGCACATGCACATACATTTTGGTTAAGTCTTTAATAGTGTCTTTTAGAAGTGGCTGTAGTCTTTAGCAAAGCTAAAACTTCTTGTTGTGTTATTGTCTGATTTTCTACGTAAGTACATAGATTGATGCTGGGCTAACCGCTAGTGGCCTTACAAGCGTATCCAGGCACCCCAAACCCATTTGGATCCAGAGCATCATGGACATATATACGGGGGAGGAATGTTAGTAGGGAGGTCACTAAGGGATTTGAAGAGGGAGGATTTTGGGATAATACTTTTCTTATTGACGGCCTCTGTCCATAAGGAACATAGTTGCCAGACAGGGGTTAAAATTAGGATTTCTCACCCAGTTGTCAAAGTTTCATTTGAATAGGTTAGGTATAAACTCTGTTTTTATTCAAAAAAGCAAGAGCCAGTTAAGTTGGCTAAAAAGTTATTAAACCTTCATCAGTGTATGTAGGATACACCGATGAAGGCTTAATAACTTTTTAGCCGAAACCGGTCTGGGTTGTTCTCCTTGTGTTATTTAAATAAACCTTATTGTCACTGTTTTGCTGGCTCTTGCTTTTCTGAATCATACTAAGGACTTTTGGAGCCTTGCAGCTACCATGCTTGCAGGGTATTTCCACTTGAATAAACTCTGTTTTACATGGATAGGGAGCCTATTCCATAGTGCAGGTATCCTTTGGGATGCACATCTCTCCAGCCCATTGTTTTTGTCTCAAGCAAAGTTCATATCCCTGGATCTAGTGATCCTGGTAATATTTGTTTTGTGCATGTGCAACAGGTGCATCAGGGTTTGGACTGAGGAAGCCCTGTAAGCCAGGCAAAGATCCACTCTCAGCAGCCTGTAGGAGCCTAAATACAGAGACAGAGCTTTTAGGCAATCAGTGTAGCTAGGGTTTTCATGCCCTGAATTCTCGTGATGAGAAACCTTTGTGGGTTTTCCAACTCTTTGGTTAGTTACATGCCAAAGGAGGCATTGTACTCAATGATAGGTCTGATAAGGGCTGAGTAAAGTGGCACTATAACTTCCTTGGACCAGGATGCCATACCCTTATCTATAAGTTGAGTGACATTGAATGATTTTCTTACTAGTTTATGTGCATCCTAGTTGGAAGCATTTTAGATCACAAACCATACTGACACACTCCAAGTTGCAAATGTTATACATCACTTATAATCTACCCAATCATTTTCAAGTCAAGCATTACATAGCTCATTTAAGTCCTGCCTTCTTTTAAATATCATTCCTCCCCTGTATGTATTGTTCCCACAATTCCTATTTTTTCCTATGTAGTCTGCTCCTACCCTTTTCTAAAGATCTCAGTTCCAGTTGTTTTATCTGTATTACTATATTCACTACTTCTAATATAGCTGGTTTAGATTTTAATTTCCATTTTCTAGTAATTGCTTTTTTGGAAGCCACCATAATTAGATACAGCAAGGCCTTACCATGTCTAGGCAATTCCAATTTTGTATCATAGCTCAGAAAAATCATCTCCCTCGTCACACCAATCTGTACACCCATCTTCTCCGACAGTGCATTCCACAGGAAATCATTAAAGTCTGCCAACCCACCACACTCCCAGAAAATATGTTCCCAAGTACCTTTTTCTTCCCCATCACACCTCCAGCATTTGCAGTGAGGAAAAATTCTTTGGAGTCTACTTGGGATATACAAATATCTATGTAAACATTTGCAAGCAAAAATCCGAAATCTTCTAGATTTTGTTATATATGTGGGAGATATACATATATCATCTGATAGTTTCCTTGTGAATTGTTTATCCAATCTCTCTTCCCAATCCTTTCTAACCTCCTCTAATTGATTCTTATATGTATCATGCAATATTTTATATGCTCTACTAATTATTCCTTTTTTAATGGAAGCTTCTGTTCTAGAGTCTACTAAACACTCTACCAGTGCTGGTCTTTAGTTTAGGACCCCCTATTTCTTTCTCTTTGCCTATATTCTGATAGCAATCCTTGATACTGAAGACAATCTCTAACCTGCAGTCGAAATAAATTATTGGCCTCTTCCCTTTCTATTACCATTCTCGCTCTAGTTATTTGCTCCCAATACCTTGGTTCATTTGCCAGTTTTCTCCAATAAATTCCAGCCCCCTCTTGCCTATTGTCTATATACCTAACTCCAGTCATCCCTATCAGCAGACTCTCCTTTCTCCATTCCCGTGTTGGCTTAATTTTTAGAATACTTTCTGCTACTTTATGGATATAATATTTTGTATGATTATTGTTAATCTCCTTAAAGGCCTGCATCCAAAATCCCAGTCTCTCCTTGTTTCTTGAGCTTCCCCCTTTCCAACATCATCCTTTTCCACTTTGAATTATAGTTTTCTACTTGCGCTGTGTATAGGAGCCTTAACTGTTTAGCTTTGAAATACCCCTTCAAATTGGGTAATCCCAATCTGCCCTGTTTTACTGGAAGAATCATCTTATCCTTTTGACTATTGCCCTCTTTTCTTCCCAAATAAAGTCCTTCAGCTCTTTATTAATTGCTATCCACAATTTCACCTCTGGTTGATAAAAATATGCCTGACCTGTGTATAAGACTAAAGGGACTAAAACATTTTGACTGCTTGTATCTTTCTATGCATATCCATATAACAAAGCTTCCATTTTCTTAGTTTGTGTATTATCTTTTGTTTAGTCTCTTCCCACATATCCTTAGCTGCCACACCAGAATCATTGTTAATCCATACTCCTAAATATTTCATTTTATCATGTCCCCATAAATATGGATATTGCTAAACCAATTTGTGTGTGGGTACATAATTTATCACTATTGCCATTGTTTTATCTTCATTAATTTTGTATCCCGAAAAGATTTGAAACTGTCTCAAAATGTTTTACAACACTGTAATGTCTTTTTCTGGTTTTGTCAGGTATAAAATAATATCGTCTGCAAACAGAGCCAGCTTTTCTTGACTACCATACCAATTATATCTTTGAATTTCTCAGTCACTTATTTTATTTTCCAGTGGTTCTAAATATAATGCAAATAACTTAGGGGAAAAAGGACACCTCTGCCTGGTTCCTCTGCTCAAGCAGAAATTATTAGAGAAGACCCCCACACACTTTAATTTTCACCTCCAGTCCCTCATATATCTTCCTAATCAACCTTATATTTTTTCAGGAAATGCAAATGCTTCCATTGCCCTCCTTATAAAGTTCCAGCTTACTCTGTCAAATGCTTTCTCTGCATCAAGACCCACCAACAAGAATGGTATCTTCTTACAATTTGCTTCCCTCTGAATCATCAATGTTCTGTTAATGTTGTCAAATATGTGCCTCCCCTCCACAAAATGACATTGATCTATAGCTATCAATTTTGGCATTAATTTTGTCATTCTTTTAGCCATTATAGATATGAACACTTTATAAGCATGGTTTGGTATTGAAATGAGCCTGTATGAAGATGAAATAATTAACTTTGGTTTACAGTTTCCCAAAAAGACATTATAATGCATTTTATGGTATTGAGTTTTAGGTCATGGCTTTGGCACCAGTCATTTGTCTGTGTTAAACCCTCTTCCAAGATGTTGGTGTCTTGGGTGAATCTGTAATGGCTTTCAATTTACAGTTATCTGTGTACTTGGTAAGTCAGGGGGCTTGAACGTTAGCCTAGAGTTCCAAGAAGTAGATGACAAACAGGAGAGGCCCAGCACAGAGCTCTGGGGTACTTCTCTGAAAACAAGTCATTTTTTGGAGGTGACCTCACCAATTCTGACTTCTTGGATCCTGTCTGTGAGCTAACTGACAAGCCAGTGAGTTGTGTTGGGATTTATGTCTAGCCCAGAGATCTTGTCAAGAATGCCTGAATGGGGTATTGTATAGAATGCCTTGGCCAAGTCAAGATACGCATTATACACTGTTTTACCTCCCCCCAAATAGTTCCTGTTACTGGTTTAGCTGCATTTTCTGAGTTGACATTTACTTCAAAGGTAACAGCTTTATGATTTGACCTCATTAATGAGGATGTGGTCCAGGTTGGTGCAACACTGTCCCATGCTGTTCAGTACCAGTTCCATTATGTTTGATCCTCTTGCTGGAGCATGCACTCTGTTCCAAGGTGTTTGTGTTAATAAAGTCCAGGAAGTGTTGTGCCTATAAGTTTGAGGCAGTGAGGGTTTCCAGTCTATAGAGGGGTAGTGAAAGTCACCCATGAATAGACTGTTTGATAGGATGATGAGTGCTGCTAGCAGGCTTAGATAAGAGTTGTGAGACTCTAGAGGTTTAGATGGTGACCTGTAGCCAGACCATGATATGGTGAGGGATGTTGTCTATGGTGACTTGCACATGAATGAACTCCATGGTGTTGAACCAACCTGGAGGTATGTTTGCTGCACCACATTTGGCTCCAGTCTGTGCTGTTGTTGGTCTAAATGTGTGGAAGGCATTAAAACTTTGCACTGCCAAAGTATGTTCTTTGAATTTAAACCAAGTCACTGGCACGGCTTAGATATCTTCTTTCTCCAAAGTGAGGAGGGCTTGAAAGGTGTGAAGTTTTTTTTTGTTTAGGTTCCTAGTATTGAGCAGTAACACCTCAAGGTTGTTTGGAGACTTTTTCAATATGTTGGTAGTTTTGTCTTTTTGGCATTGCCTAAAAGGGCTCTAAGGGGTGGATAATATTTTATCCAATATCCAAAAGCCTAGGGACCACACATCCTTGGCAAAGCAATCACTTCCAACTTGCAGTCGTCTGCGAACTTGGTCAGCCAGAGTCCCTCCGTGTTGGCCTGGACTTCTGAGAAGTAGATGACAAACAGGAGAGGACCCAGGACTGAGCCCTGTGGGACTCCACTTGTGACTGGTCAGCAGTCTGACTTGGAGTCCGCTACTTTCACACTGTGGGTTCTATCTGTAAGCCAATTTGCAACTCACTTAGTGATATAGGGTCGATGCCTAGTTTGATAAGTTTATGAATAATTTCTGAGTAGGGAATGGTATCAAAGACCTTGGCCAGATCGAAGTAGACTGTATGAACTGCCTTGCCCTCATCCACAGCTCTGGTGACTGACTCAAAGAAGTCAACCAGGTTGAACAGGCATAATTTACCTTTCACAAAACCAAATTGAGTGGGATCTAGAGTTTGGAGATTCCCTTTATCCTTTTGTTAATTAGGTCCATGATGATGTGCTCCATAGCCTTACATATCAGACTCATCAGGCTAATGGGGTGATAATTACCAGGGTCTGTAGTCGCTCCCCCTTTATGGGGAGGGATGACTGTAGCAGTGTGCCATTCAGCATGGACAAAGCCTGAGGTGAGGCTGTGATTGAACAGGGCACACAGATGTGGGGCCAGTTCACTTTGTGTCCTCAGCACCAGCAGAATTGGCTTCAGCCTCTAGCACATACAGATGTAGCATAGCTGCAGCAGCCCCTAGCATTATCTCAGTTAAAAATTCCAAGTCTCTATTCCAATGGTTCAGAGGTTCATAGGTGTTTACTAGGCTAACGACCACAATGGCCTTTTTAAGCCTAGCCATGCATCCCAAATGTCTGACAAGTACTGATACCCTTGATAAGTATAACCACTGGCCTGGGAGATGAACCATTTACAGGATACCTGTGTCCCATCCAATTGTCCAAGTTGCACTTGAATTGGTTAGGGAGGAACTCTGCTTCACATGGATTGGGAGCCTGTTCCATAGACGGTAGTCTCTGGGATGCATACCTATCTCTCCAGCATGTCCTATTTATATCATAGGCAAGGTTTAAGACTTTAGAACAGGCAATTCTGGTGCTGTTTGTTTTGTGGATATGCCAGGGGTCCATCAGAGTGGGGTCTGACAATGCCCTGTATGCCAGGCATAGATCTTCCCTTAAAAGCGTATAGCAGACAGAATACAGGGACTGGGCCTTGAGGCGGTCTGCATAGGACATTTTACGTATGCCCTGTATTCTTTTAGTGAAGAACCTCTGTGGAATTTCCAATTGGCCCAAAACCTTCAGGTGTCTGCTAGAAAGCTGAAGATGAAGAGGATTTCACCTTTCAACACAACAATGACCCCAAGCATACATCCAAATCAACAAAAGAATGGCTTCACCAGAAGAAAATTAAAGTTTTGGAATGGTCCAGCCATAGCCCAGACCTAAATCTAATAGAAAATCGGTGGGGTGACCTGAAGAGGGCTGTGCCCAAGAGATGCCCTAGCAATATGACAGATTTGGAGCGCTTTTGCAAGGAAGAGTGGGCAAATATTGCCAAGTCAAGATGTGCCATGTTGATAGACTCCTACTCAAGAAGACTGAATGCTGTAAATAAATCAAAAGGTGCTTCAACAAAATATTAGTTTAAGGGTGTGCACACAAAACAAAGTATTAGTTAAGGGTGTGCAACCAGCATATTGTACATTTTTAATTTTTTTATAGTTTTTCCCCTAACAGATTTGTTTTTCAATTGAATTGTACAGGTTATAGGTCACATTGTAGGTGGGAAAAGTTTTGAAATTATTTATTGTGGTCTCACTTTTTATATCACAAAAACCTGGCATTTTAGCAGGGGTGTGTAAACTTTTTATATCTACTGCAACTATTTAAAGTAGTTATTGAAAATATTTAAGATACTTTCGATATCAGATTTTTTTTTACCTTTAGTTTTATTTATGAAGGGGTTCACTTGATTTGTTTTACTAAACAGTTTACATCTATTAGCAAGTCGATGAAGACCTTTTGGAATATTTGCATATGAATTCAGTTTTATTTTTTCCAAAGTTAATTCAGTTTTATGAATTATGATTTGTTGATAATTTTTCTTAAGTTCATCAATTTATTTAAGCTTACTTTTGTCACTCTTTCGTAAGTTTAATTTTGCTGTAAAGAAATTGTTTTGTAAATCCCTTAGTTTTTCATCCCATTTTTGATTTTATTATAACACCAGTGTTTAATTTTTTGATAGATTAATGTTTCCTGAATTGAATGAAAAAAAAAAATCAAGAATCTATTTAACTAAAAAAATCAAAAAATAATTATTAGATCATAGCTATAACAAGAGTCACTAATTTAATTATAATGGTAATTTGACAAGAAATTCCTAAAGTAATACAAACAAACAAATATAAATAGGCTTTTGATACACTACCCGATTCAGGCATTATAGACAAGCTCTCTAATTTAGGTATAAACTGTTTTATCACCCATTAGATAGCCAATTGTCTCACTGATCGGACCCAAGAGGTAAAAATGGGTGAGATTGCCTCTACCAAGAAGCCAGTCAGTAGTGGAGTTCCGCAGGGCTTGGTTCTGGGCCCACTCTTTTTTTTTGCATCTATTTCTCTGAAATTTAAACAAATGCTGAAGGTTTATGGCTAAGTTTGCAGATGATTGCAAGCCGGGAGTTATCATGGACTCCCCTGCAGATACTAGCATTATTCAAGAAGATCTATCTCTGACTAACAAATCATGCCACAGCCATGGTCTTAAACTCAATGCTAAGAAATGCGTAATTGTACCCTTTACGAAGTTACCCATACTGGCTAATGACTAATTTGATAATACAGCCCTACGAGTCAACCCAGTGATGAGGGATCTGGGTACACTTAAGTAGTAGCCTTGCCTTCGACCACCACATGTCCATAGTGGTGAAAAAATCCTTTTATGTTGAGCAGCTTATAAGCAACGGTATGGCATCTAGGTCCAAAAAGGTAATTATTCCACTGTACTCTGCCCTTATTAGACCAATCATAGAGTGCAATGCTCCCTTTGGTGTGTACTTGACCAGGCATATGCAGCAACTAGAGTGACCTCAGCAGTTCTTTACAAAAAGAATACAAGGTGTAACAAACCTGCTTTATGCAGAGCACCTTAAAACCCTTTCCCTCTGCTTAGTCTTCTACAGATTGTTGAAAGATAATCTATACAAGACATCTGCAAACCCCACATAATAATCTCCTACATAATTGTAAGTCAAAGAGTACCAGAAATAGAGGGTCTAGGGACCTGAAGTTTGTCTGTGACTTAAACAGAACATGTTGGAGAGGCAGATATGTACAAGAGACTGCTCCTCCTTTGGAACAGGCTTCCCGTTCAAGTGAAGCTGAGTTTGTCTATTACCCAGTTTAAGTGCAAACTTGACCAGTGGATGGGGAATAGGAAATTCACATCAGGCCTGGCACTCATGTCCCTTCTGGACAGAGGTAGCTTATAAATGCATGGCCTTCAATATCATATTTATATACCAGACATCATTGTTCTTTCAGTAAAAATTGGCTAGGTTTAGAAAGCCCCTCTCCCAAGTCATTCACCTAGTAATCTTTGAATTTATAAATAAAAAGTAGATACGGACATTATTAACCTTACTAAAATTAGTTAAACTGACATACTTTTCTCTCTTTCCATATTTATTCTTTTTATTCCCTCTTGTTTTATATTATAAAATAGTTCTTATATGATTATTTTTAAAATATATTTCAAAAAATTACATAAATATCATTTAGATGATATAATTTGATGAGCTATGAAACATTAATATGAACATTTTCTAATTAATTATATATAATATTCAAAATGTAAGACAGCATAAATATAATTTTAATGCAATAAGTCAGAGCTGGATGTGGCAGAGTTAAAGATGTTAAGATTTGCACTGGGTGTGACAAAGGTGGACAGGATTAGGAATAAGTATATTAGAGGGTCAGCCCAGGTTGGGAGGTTTGGAGACAAAGCCAGAGAGGCAAGATTACGTTGGTTTGGACATGTGCTGAGGAGGGATGCAGAGTATATTGGGAAAAAGATGCTAAGGATGACGCTACCAGGTAACAGGAAAAGAGGAAGGCCTAAGATAAGGTTTATGGGTGTGGTGAGAGAGGGCATGCAGGTGGTTGGTGTGACAGAGCAAGATGCAGAGGACAGGAAGAAATGGAAACAGATGATCCACTGTGGCGACTCCTAATGGGAGCAGCCGAAAGAATAATAATAATAATAAATGAAATGCATCTGAGTACCTAAATGAACATACTGTATCTAGCAAATCTTATTTATTCTATATGCTTTCATTAATATGAATTTTTGAAGTATACTATTCTTACAGAGTAACTAATCAGCCATTACTATTTCTAATAAATGACAAAATAAATTTGATAAATATATAGAACTAGTACAAAGAAAATCAAGGAATATCTTTTGAATAGTAAGTGAGGATACTTATTTAAAATTATATTTCATCATATTATAACTAAACATTAAGTAATATCACAACCATTCTGCCTTTTTTTAGTCAAAATAAAATAATCACCAATTATACTTAATTTATTTATTGACATGTGATTACTGGGAAAGTCCAACTGGGTTGAAGCCCATTTTCAACAAATGCCTGGGGAGAAAACCTCCAAATTATTACAAAATATTTTAAGAACAATAATGTTATATTCTTAAAAAATAAAACAAAAGCATCTACAGTTTAAATAATTATAACAAATTAGATAATATAAAAATATTGGTTAAGAATTGATACAAGTTATATTATTATTTATAGAAATTTTAGTGTGTAGAAAAATTAAAGGTAAGTTAATCTAAGACAAATAGGAATTACATTATGAAGTGAGGGAATAACAGGCTTATGGTATATTTACAGAGAAAGTCAGGAAAGATAATTTCATAGAGGTAAGGATGCAAGTAAAGAAGGGAGAAGTAAAAAGGTATAAGGAATGAAAAGGTACTTGTTCAAATATAGGAATATAGTTTATCCTGGTTTTGAACAGGAACAGAGCCAGATTTTATCTAGGAAGTCCCTCAGAGTGGTTTTGAAAGATGGGAGGGAAGCTATTGACCTGATGAATACAGGTAAGGAGTTCTAGGCCTTAGCATCCTTGTATGAGCACAGATAATGCCCAGCAGATTTGATAGGTTTGTAGACAGACAGGAATTTTTGGTCACTGAATTGCAATAACCAACTGGGAAAATAGTTATGTAAGATGTTTTTTAGTGCTGGACAAAGAGTTGGATGCTGGATATTTTTTTAGGTCCTAATAAGCTGATGAGACAGTTCTAACCAATTTAAGTTTTTTAGTGCAATACATTAATGGGTTCTGAAATGGGTATTTGCTGCAAATCTAGCAACTTTGTTATAGGATTGCTGAAGTTGTAATGTTTGTAAAGCCTGGAGTTTAGTAAGGATGGGAGTGCCATAAAGAAGTCTGAGGAGGAGATATGTAGTGGCAAGTGTTCTTTTAATTGAGATTGTGAGAAAGTTTTTGGCTGTGTAAAGCATCCTTAGTTTTTCATGAGTTTTTCTTATGCAATTTTGTATATGCAAGTTGAATATAAGCTTATCATCCACTATCACCCCTAATAATTTGCTATGAGAAGTGACTTCAATGGTTGCATTATCAAGAAAGATTACTTTAAATTTTGTTTTTTCACGAGAGAGGGATTTGGGGAAAAAAGAGTAGTTTGGCCTTTTTGGGTTAAGCATGTGTTGTGAGTTATGAAGCCATGTTTCAGTGGCTGTTAAAGCTTCCTCAGTCATTTTATGGAGGTGTACCATGTTGTCAGATGTGAAAATGAGAGTGGAATCATCTGCATATTGTATTAGGGTGGCCTGTTGTGTGGTTGTATAGAGGGTGTTGGTGAAAAAGGAGGTGACCAAGGATGGAGCCTTGCGGTACACCAGGGATGACTGGGAGGTAAGGAGAGAGCATGGACTGCCATTTTACTGACTGATACATATTTTATAAGTAGCTTTTGAACCACAGAAGGACAGGCTGAGTCAGACCTAGTAAGGGTATTTGAAGTAGAAGTTTGCTGTGACAAACTGTATGGAAGGCTTTAGACAAGTCCAGAAATAAGGAAGAGACTAGTTTGCCATTATATCTAGCTTTATTGACAATGTCTGTACAAGTTAGAAGGGCAGTGCTAACACTATGGGAAAGATGGAAGTCATGTTATGTAGGGGATAGGAGTTCTTCCTGCCGGAGATAGTCTAGCAATTGTTTTTGAACACAGTTTTCAAGTATTTTGGTGAGGGGGAGTCAGATTGTTATGGGTCTAAAGTTATTAATGTCTGTTAAATTTCCTCCTTTGTGCAGAGCAATAATAAGTGACTTTTTTTCCAGAGAGAGGGAATGTGCAATACCTGGTTTAACCTATGTATAAGGACTGAGATAGGATGGACAATGCTATTGGTTGCTATTTCTAGGTATTCTAAGTAGAAAATGAACTGACAAATGAAAAACTGAAGAAAAGAACACACTGTGAACAAGCACCAACACTTCACTCAGCTTGATGAAGAAATAAATGTAAAAAGCTGTCCTTATTCACTTTAATACCAAAACAAAATAAAATTAAGCGCTTTTTGTTTGGGAAATATCCAAACTTCTTCAGATGTAGAGCAAGAACAAAAACAGTCAGCCCAGCAAAAATCCACTCTGTATCATGAAGAGTTAATTGATTACTTGCCTGCAAGTGGATCACAGCACTCATTTAAAATTACACTTCACAGTTGCATTGTTTTGCTAACAAGACCAAAATGAACCTAAAAACTTCAAAACTTTACAAACATCATGACACAATAGAAATTATTACTTTTGCTAAGAATAAATATAAATATATGTGCGTATGTAATAAAACTAACACCCATCCCTGACCTAATTACTATGGAGTATTATGAAAACATAATCTATACAAAACAAGGTATATAAAAGCATAATATAAAAAATTGTTAATTCATGACTTCATTATATCATATTAATACTTTGTCAATAAAATAAAATAGATAACCAACCATCCAACCAAATAGCATGTAAAAATACCTAGAAAATTACCTAAAACATTTTTACCTAAGCAAGCTTTTTAATTTTAATATACTTGCTAAAGAATACATTTCATTGATACCTGGGGGAGCACAGGAGTTTAGTAACAACTGCCATTTCAATTCATGTTCTTCGAGGTGTAACTTAACAATGTTACTATCTAAATACCTCACATTCTCATGTGCAAGCTACCTGTGTTATAACTCTAAATTTAAAACCATGGTCGTGGTTATCTTTACAGTGCCTAGCTAGAGCATTATCCATTTTTTGTTTACCAATAGCATAGATGGGCTCGTAAATCCTGTCACGCAATCTATTATCGGTCTTACCAATGTAGAAAGCCGGACAGGCATTGCAGTGTGCAAGATATACCACTGACCTGGAATTACAATTGAACATGCCCTTAGTATTAAAAATTGTAGTTCCTTACTCAAAATTTTTCACCTGTTTCAATATAAGTACAATATCTGCATGCATCACACCTATACATTCCTACGTGCCTATTGGATGGTTTTATGGTAGTTTCCATCAACTTCTTTAGGTTCTGTCCCTTCCTACATGTAATAGTCGGAGATACCCCCAATTTAGTAGAGATCTCCTTATCCACTGAGAAGAGATGCCAGTATTTTTTAACTATTGACCTAATCTCCTCAGCCTCAGGGCTGTATGTAAAAACAAATGAAATTGAGAAGGTCCTGTTCTGATGATTCCTTCCTTCCCCTAGTTCATTGACCACATCTGTAAGGGGAGGACTCAGGTGCCTATATTAAATGATTCATTTATAGGACAGTTGTTCAAAATAGGCTTGTATACACCTTGGGACCTTTTTAACTGGACTTCATTTATAATACCAACCAAAAATTTGGAAGGGTAACCCCTGTTAAGGAACATATTCCTAAGATTTAAACATTCCTGTTGAAAGTCAACTTCACCAGAAACCATCTGAGCTGCTCGAACCAATTGTCCCTTAACAACAGATTTTTTCTGTTGTAAAGGATGTGCACTAGAGAAATGCAAAAAAGAGTTTGAATAAGTACTCTTTCTATAAATCTGCAGTGTATTTTGATTTCTGAATATTTTTTGTAAGTTCCACATCCAAGTAATGGACTGAAGATTCCTGATAATCCTTGGTAAACCTCAGAAACTCAACCGAACTGTTGAAAAAATCAACAATACTGGTAGCCAAGGTCATATCACCATCAATAATCATAAAAATATTGTCCAGGAATCTAGTATAAAAAACAATGTTTTTCATCCATTGACTAGTAAATACATAATTTGATTCCCAAGAGGCCATAACCAAATTTGCAAAACTGGCTCCACAAGTGGACCCCATTGCCACTCCTATCCTTTGGAGGTAAAACTTGTCATTAAACAGAATGTAATTGTTTTTCAAGATTATCCCCAAAAGGTTCTGAATAAGACATAACTCATTTTCTGTAGCTCCCCTAGACCTGATAAATTCCAGTACCCATTCTGTACCTATATCCTGGGGGATGGATGAATAGAGATCGCAAACATCCACTGTTAGGAAATTATTTTCCTCTTTGTACGCCAAGGCATTAATTTGTTCCAAAAAGGACCGTGAATCCCGACAAATCTGGGTCTCCTTGCTGACAAATTTCTTAAGGATGGAATCCACTACTTTAGCACATGGGTAGGTAATGGATTGTCTGGCGTCCACGAGTGGGCGCATAGGTGGATCTGAGGTCCCCTTGTGGATCTTGGGAACTCCAAAAAGTAAGGGAATCCTGGGTGCTGGCATGGACAAATAACAATTAAGATTAATGTCAGTTAAACCATCAATAAATAAATCATTAATAAACATTTTGATCCTGTTATAAGCTATATTCATTTTGTTTAAACTGACCTGCACATAAGTATCCTTCTCTAATAACTGATTCATTTTGTTGTTATAATTTAGTATGTCCATGACAACCAGTCCACCCCCTTTATCCGGTTGCATGATGCAAATAGGAAGGCTCCTAAAATTGGAAAACAACTGCATTTCTTGAAGAGAAATATTAGGGTTACAAACACTTTTTTTGCTGCGACAGACCAACTTTCGAAGTTCAAATTCACATAATAATTCAAACATACCAACTAAGGGATTAACAGGGGGGTTAAAAGTGCTAGCAACTCTTAATTCTTGATTACTATAAGCAGAATTACCCAACAGGACTGTTAAATTTAATTTTCTAGTAAACAATCTGAAATCAATCAATAATTCAGATAAATTACTTTTGTTCGTAGGTACAAATGTCATTCCTTTTGCAAAAAGTTTCACTAGTTGTTCATCAATTGGATACTCAGTGTAATTAAACACTTTAAAATCACCTTTTTTATTTACAATTGGCCTACATTGATGAACTGCTTCCATCACTGCTGGGCTGTCCATTTCTGAACCTAAGATCTCTTGTTGCTGCATGTATTGTACACCCTCCTGGACTGCATTGAATTCGAGTTCCATTTTCTCCCCCTCCCCCCCTGGAAGTTTTTTTGAAACTGTTGTGGTTGGTTATTGTGAAAATTGTTCTCATTTCTATCATCAAAAGTATCTTGCACATTCCCCAAACCAGTCGCACCATTCTCCAAATTAGAATTTGTATTTATAAAGTTAGCACTACGAGTGTTATGTTGTTCACCAAATGTATTAGTTTCAGACTCCCGCTGGTCTTGTTCATCAACATAACTGTTTTGATTCATGCTTGGTCTCTGGTTATGTTTATTATATATTTCTGCAGAGACCTGGGAGGTTGGAGGTTCAGGAAAAGCTTTCCCATCAGCATAGGCTTTTAAGTCCCTTTGAAGTTTCTTGATCTTTGTGTACTTAAGATTCTCCAGCTGTTGTACTATGCTGGTAAAAATGCGATCATAATCAAATAGGTAATGGTCAAAAACCGTGTCCGACTTGATATCCTTTTCAAGTTCCATAACTTCCCCTGCCAGAGAACTGATTTGCGACTGGTAATGCCTAGACATAAGCCTAAGTAAATCCAGCCCCTGGTTGTTGAATAAATCAATCAGTTCCTTATAAAACAGTGACCCAGGAATCAAGCCTGTTGGAAACTGCCAGTATCTCAAGCCTTTCGGCACTATGCTATCTTTCAAGCATTTGTCAAAATAATTAAGCTCCAACTGGAGCTTCTTTACTTTAAGTAACTTGATGTCAAACAGTTTCAGTTTATCACTAATACTCACATGGTTACTGGCCGGCTGCACAGTGTTCATTTGCCTCTGTTGATCTTCCAAATCAATTTCGTCTCTAAGCCAATTTGTAACATTCTGTGTGCCCATAAGCCCTGGAACCAAGTGGATATGTCTGGGTGAAAACTGCTGCCCTTGCAGATCGATCGAAGGAACATTACTCACCACTGCTCCTTTTGTGCGTTGGCTGGCTGTCACTTGAGGTTGGATAAAAGCCCCTGGATGTCCGGTTGAAGTTCTGGTCAGACCAGTGGCATTAAGACCTTCCATGTCTCCCCTGCTGGACTGTGAGAGTTGTTCAACTCTAGCAGTTAAACTCTCTAGTCTGGTATTCATTAACTCAAGAAGATGAGTTAAATTTCTGGTTTCCGTTGTTTCACTTTGAACCAATGCATCACCGGTGCTGGTGTTATGTGAGTTGCCTGTTGCCACACTCCAAGTAGAAAATGAACTGACAAATGAAAAACTGAAGAAAAGAACACACTGTGAACAAGCACCAACACTTCACTCAGCTCGATGAAGAAATAAATGTAAAAAGCTGCTCTTATTCACTTTTATACCAAAACAAAATAAAATTAAGCGCTTTTCATTTGGGAAATATCCAGACTTCTTCAGATGTAGAGCAAGAACAAAAACAGAAACAGTCAGCCAGGCAAAAATCCACTCTACATCATGAAGAGTTAATTGATTAATTGCCTGCAAGTGGATCACAGCACTCATTTAAAATTACACTTCACAGTTGCATTGTTTTGCTAACAAGACCAAAATAAACCTAAAAACTTCAAAACTTTACAAACATCATGACACAATAGAAAGTATTAGTTTTACTAAGAATAAATATAAATATATGTGCATATGTAATAAAACTAACACCCATAACTCCCATAAAACCATCCAATAGGCATGTAGGAATGTATAGGTGTGATGCATGCAGATATTGTATTTATATTGAAACAGGTGAACAATTTTGAATAAGGTACTACAACATTTTTATACTAAGGGCAAGTTCAATTGTAATTCCAGGTCAGTGGTATACCTTTCAATGCCTGTCCAGCTTTCTATGTCGGTAAGACCAATCGTAGATTGCGTGACAGGATTTACGAGCACATCTATGCTATTGGTAAACAAAAAATGAATAATGCTCTAGCTAGGCACTGTAAAGATAACCACGGCCATTGTTTTAAATTTTGAGTCATAACACAGGTAGCTGCACATGAGAATGTGAGTTATTTAGATAGTAGCATTGTTAAGTTACACCTTGAAGAACATGAATTGAAATGGGAGTTGTTATTAAACTCCTGTGCCCCTCCGGGTATCAATGAAATTTATTCTTTAGCAAGTATATTAAAATTAAAAAGCTTGCTTAGGTAAAAATGTTTTAGGTAATTTCCTAGGTATTTTTACATGCTATTTGGTTGGATGGTTGGTTATTTATTTTATTTTATTTTATTGACAAAGTATTAATATGATATAATGAAGTCATGAATTAACATTTTTTTTATATTATGCTTTTATATACCTTGTTTTGTATAGATTATGTTTTCATATTACTGCATAGTAATTAGGTCAGGGATGGGTGTTAGCCCTAGTAGGGCTAGCCACTATCCTTAACCCAAGCCCTAACCCTAAAGTCCGTGACTACTGCACCACAGTGGAAGACATTGCCCATTTGTTCTAGTGGTGTTCGCGAAAGTGCACTTTCGGTGAAGTGCACTTTCGCGTTAGTGGCATTTACTACTGGATTTTGAAATAGTGTAATTTCAATCTCCGGTAGTAGACCCATATTAATATATATACATATATATATATATATATATATATATATATATATATATACACACACACACACACACACACACACAAATACATACACAGATACATAGGTATACTCATTTTTGCACACAGTCATAATCACAGTGTTATATATATTAAATGTGTTTTAGATTATTATTATTTTACTAAATCTGACATGTTAATTGTATAATTATCAATGATTTACACTTGTGAGGGCAGCTACAGGTTATGTAATTTCAAACATTAGTTAAAAAAATGATGATGCTTATTTAACTAAAGGTAGCAATTTACAATGAATCAAATTGAAAGTAAAATTCCAAAAACAGTTAATAAAATTATAAGCATTCAAAGCATTTGTTTGACATGTAAAACCATGACTAGCTATTTAATCTTATTTTCTATAGTAATAAATTAGATTTGTATGATATGTATGAAGACATAAAAATGAATCATCTAAATATAAAAGTACAATGCTATGAAAGAAGCCTAATGTATGAAATCAAATGAACCATTAATAACTCTATAACCCCTTTTTTGTTGTATCCTTTGGGATTACATTTAGGAGAGAGTGAAAAACAAGTGCCATTTAAGTATGGGATGTGGAGAAAGGATGATAATATTTTTGTATACTGTTTATACTGATATACCTGTAAACTTATGCTAGAGTAGTATAAACAAATATAAATACCATTATAAATTTAGAGGACTAGAAGCATAATTTAGTGACTATCAATCATATTTAGGTACATCCTCCTGTGTGGTGGTACAAAGGAGGTAAGTATAAAATAATTTGCAAGTAAATGTGGCATCTAATGAAGGTACCCAGTCAGAAAGCAGAGGAAATGGAAGTCTTAAATGTTTAAGTCTAGTTATAAGGGTCTACTTCACTTTGCCAAAAACTTGTTTGGTAGAGTTTCATTTGACTGAGACCAAATCGCTGAAGGTTCAAATTACCAGATAATAATTTGACCAAAACTCAATTCACTGAGAGCTTACAATGCTGCATTTCAAAATACTACATTTTATACCATACAAATGCACATTTACAACACCAATGACTAACTCTTTCCAGAACTTAAAAAACACTTACTTACCCTCTTAACAGAAACCGGACACTATAAAACCAAATTAGATGGGGGGGGGGGCTATGCTCCCCACACTCACCAATGTTGGGGAGGCTATGCCCCACACCCCCCAACTATATATACTAAATCCAGGATCGCACTACAGTGGGGAAAGGGGCATATATTTATTTACATTTGTTGACTGGACGCAGGTCCATTTTCAGTGGAGGCCCAGAGAGAAAAGTCCACAAATTAAAATATTACAGACATAGCTATAGATGAAGAATCCTAGCAATTAAAATATTACAAACATAGTTACAGATGAAGAATGTAGTACATTCAGTAGATAATTAGCATCTGTTCCATCCATGAAGTCATAGCAGATATTAACAATTGTTACAATAAGAAGTTACTGCCATGTAATAAGTAGATAGGCATGGAAGTATCAGAGCTTGCTGTAATCAAAGGTAGTTTGTGGGGTGGAAGAGAGGTAGAGGGTAGATGGAGTGGGAGAATTTAGAGGGGAGAGTTTCGAGGGCATAGCCAGCATGTTTTTACAGTACTCTACACAAATAAAATGTATTTTGAAATGCAGCATTGTAAGCGTTCAGTGAAATGAGTTTCGGTTAAATGATTTTTCAGTAATTTGAACTTTCGTCGATTTGGTCTCGGTCAAATGAAATTCTACCAAATGAGTTTTTGGTGAAGTGAAGTAGACCCAGTTATAAATATGAAGGAAGATATATACAAATAATATAGTAGTATGCCACCACTGTATGTAGTATAAATATTAATAATTTAATCCCAAACAATATATTATAAAGAATGGAGTAGTTAGGGTGCTGCTGTTAAGAGAGTGTTACCATTATGGGGTTACATCATATATAACATAGTACACAAATATATGGGTGAATTAAAAGTGGGTTTATAATTTAAAGTAGCACATTTAAGAATAAGCTGTGTCTAAACTAGTGTGAAGAAAAGGCAAGGAGGAAGGTTTAGAGTTTGAGCTTGGAATTAATATACTGCTGTGAACTAAAACTGAAGTAGGAGAAGGAATGAATCAAAGGAAAGAAGTGAGTTGGGTAACCGTCATGGAAGTTAATGTAATTATGGGGGACATTTGTGAGGTAAAAAAATAAAGGGTGCAATGACAGAATCATTTAACTCCTTGTATAAAAAAATCTGTAGTATATAGAAATCCTATGGTCTGATAACATACCCTATATTGTGAAAAAGGACAAGGGATTGTCAGGATGGACTTTTAATTTATAAAAGGAGGGACAAAACCTCCAAGAGAACTAAACTAACAGGGAATGATAAAGTTGTGAGACATGTCAAGAAGATATTTAGTATAAATTTCAAAACCCTGAAGTGGAAAATTTGTAAAAAGGATTGCTAAGAAAAAAATTAGTATAATATTGTAAATTAAAAAACGTACTTGCAATCACTAGAAGTAAAACCTAACATCATTTTAGTTAGGGCTTTTGCCTACTTCATTCCAAACATGAACATCATCAGATTAAAAGGCTCCTTCAGCTCTTTGTACACTGCCACCTACTGGCTGTTAAGCCATACTGCTTAAAAATAAAACTACAGGTGCTAACATTCCTGGGGGTTTGTTGTAAGCTGAAAATGTTTGTAAGTCCAACATACCCTTGACGAATAAAGGAATGTGTTCAAAATTGTACTGATAACTGTCAAAAAGCATCTGACAGCACAAATATTTTTTATTTTATTTATTTATTTAACATTTGTTGACCGGGAATGTCCGACTAGGTTCCACAGAGCCTGTTTTCAGCGGAGGCCCGGGGAGAAATGCTCCAGATGCATGTCTTTGGAATATGCAAAATATGCATGATAAAGATAAAAATACTGTACTGTAATCATTAAAAAAAATGTATCTCCTTTTACTGTATTTGTGTTTCTTCCTACTTTATTTTGCTTTTGCGTCATCTTAATAGTACTCAATTGTATTTATTACTGCTTGGTGTAACTCATTCTAAGCCTTTTAGTTTAAGCACTTGGGCTTCAAACCAGTTGTTTTACATTAAGAAGGTTTGTGGTCTGCACTGCAGTGGCAGAACAGGTAGCTTACATCCTTCTAAGTTGGGAACTGCTGATTGAGGGCTCAGTGTCTATTATTCTAAAAGTGTATTAATTCTGGTTTAAGCACTTGGGCTTCAGGCCAGTTATTTTACATTAACAGGTTTCGTGGTCTGCAGTCTTGTGGGAGGAGAGGCTGGACTCTGCCCTTCTGAGCTGGGAATTTCTGGTTAAAGGCTTACAGTGCCTGCATATTTGAACTGCTTATTACTGAAATTGGTACACCTTGTTTGCTGTAGCATAGACTAGATCCAGGCCTGCTGAATCTAGCTTTGTTTGTATAACTTAAGCACTAATCCAGGCATTCTTTAAAGTATTCAATTGTATGTATTACTGCTTGGTAGTAACTTGATTAAAGTGTAGCTATCATTCTAAGTCTTTTGGATTAAGCACTTGGGCTTCAGACCAGTTGTTTTACATTAGGAAGGTTTGTGGCCTGCACTGTGGTGGCAGGACAGGTAGCTTACATCCTTCTAAGTTGGGAACTACTGATTGAGGGCTCAGTGTCTGTTATTCTAAAAGTGTATTAGTTCTGGTTTAAGCACTTGGGCTTCAGGCCAGTTATTTTACATTAAGAAGGTTCATGGTCTGCACTTTTGTGGGAGGAGAGGCTGGACTCTGCCCTTCTGAGCTGGCAATTTCTGGTTAAAGGCTTATAGTGCCTGCATATTTGAACTGTTTCTTACTGAAATTGGTACACCTTGTTTGCTGTAGCATAGACTAGATCCAGGCCTGCTGAATCTAGCTTTGTTTGTATGCTTGTTATTTCCCTGAAATGCTAATTCCACCTAAAACGCGGCTTTTCAGCGCTTCTGTGGATCCCTAGTGATATCTGCATTGCTTACTGTACTTATTTCCTTGTTTCACTTTAAAGAAAGTTACTGTTTGTCATTTTTGCATTTAAGTTACCTGTAACACATTGCATTTAGGTTACCTGGCACTTGCTCACTAAAACAATTATATAAGTCAGCACTAAAAAATTAAAAGCACTACACCCTCACAAACTCCCCTCGAGTACCTTGTTCCCCATTGGCCCTTTTTTTTCAGTTATAAAGGAATTCCCAGTACTATTCTAGCATGTCCAAAGGTCAGTTGTCAGTCTCCTCTCTGGTCCAGCTGGTGAATCTGGGAATCTTGAGGCAATGTTACAACTGCCTCATGTACACAGACAACCCTCTCCTCCTCCCAAAAAATTCCAACACATGTGAGAGATGCAACCATATAGCCAAACTGGAGGCTAAGCTCTCTCAACTCAGTACTGGCGTAACCAGTCAGGAGGAGAGGGAAACCACACTCACTACGATTCCAGTCTCACATAGACCTACCACGACAGCAGACCAAACACATAAACACACAAAAACATACTCGGAGGCTCTAAATAAAAATCTGCCTAAGCAGCAGAGACCTCCAAAGCAGACACCCAAGCAACCGCTACCCCAAAACAAAACACGTGCAATACATAGCTCACAAAGCCAGTGTGCCGAACAGTCACAGCCCTTCAGGCTAAACAACACACCTAATACACTTGTAATAGGTGACTCTATCGTCAGGCACACTGACATCCCGATCACCAGGCTGAACAAGGAGAAGGTCACGGTGAGCTGCCTGTCGGGTGCTAGGATCCGCCACATAACACAGGCATTCAGGTCACACCAAGGCAAGTACAAATATGACTCGGTCATTGTCCATGCTGGTGTGAATGACCTGAGACGTACCTCCCTGGACTACATGAAAAGAGACATAGAGGAGCTCTCTGAGCATGTAGCCCAGGCCGGTATGACCCTGACCTTGAGTAGCATCTTACCCTCACCAAGAATGATGCCACAATATGAAGACAAGATCATCAATTTCAACAATTGGCTTAAGTATTGGTGTCATTCAAAGGGGATACAATGCCTGTCAGCCTGGGATGACATGCTCGACAAGCCACGATGCTTGGCTAGGGACGGCTTGCACCTGTCACCCCTGGGTTTTTGGATATTGGCAAAGGCTTTTGCTTCCCCCATAGTGCCTTTTTTAGGCAAGACTCAAAAGACAAACCCACCTCCATAGGTATCACAAGGGATAAGAAACTAAGAGTAATGCTACTCAACACCAGAAGTCTAAACCTCAAGATGCATGCACTCGAAACCCTCCTTAGCATGGAGAACATCGATATCTATGCAGTAAAAGAAACCTGGTTCAAGGCTCCCGAGAGCACCCCAGCACTACCAGGTTATACCTCATACCATGCTTTTCGGCCCCAAAACTTGGACCGAACCACAAAAGGAGGGGGAGTATCAATATTCGTCAAAGATACCCACACCTCCAGGTTGGTGGCACAGAAAGAAGCATCAGAGACTATCCATGTGCAACTAACAGTGGGTAAAACTGCCTTCCAGTTTATAGCCTGCTACAGACCACCCTCTTAAACCCAGGAACCCCACTTGGCCTTCCTGAGAACACTGGAAAATATGAAGGTCTCTCCAAACACCATTATATTGGGCGACTTCAACTACCCAAACATAGACTGGGAGCATTACTCCAGCTCCAACACCCTAGCCCAAAGGTTCCTAGAATTTATAAACTCAAATGCTATGGAACAACTTGTTACCACTCCCACAAGAGGGGAAAACATACTGGACCTGATCATCACCAACATGGGGACTCTATGCTCCAGACCAGAAGTGTATCCCTCACTGGTAAGATCAGACCATTAACTAATCTCACTGGATATTCACATCCCGACCCCACCCCCTGCCCAGAAAATCACAGTGAAAAACTTCTCTAAAGAAAATTTTACACTCCTCAAAACCGAGGTGGAATACTTCAAAGCCCCCGAGCCTGTGGAAAATACGGCCCAGACCGCAGAATCCTTTATAAACGCATTCTATGAACACCTTCAGGAATGCATGGATCATGCAATCCCAAATAAAACCAAGAACCAATCCTCCAAAGGCAGACGTCCTGTCTGGTGGACCCCAGCCATAAACAAACTATACAACAGAAGGAGGAAGCTACTACATGATATAGCAAAATCCCAAAAAGGGAAGGCATCTCTGATCAGTATTAGCAAAAAACTACGGGCACTCATAAAATTGTCTAAGGCCAGCTTCGAGAGAAAAATTGCACAGGACACTAAGGATAATCACAAGGCTTTCTTTAGTTATGTTAGGAACCTGGGTGGGAATTCCCAGATGTGCTCAGAATTAGTCCAAAATGACAAAAAATACATCGAACCCACAGACATTGCCAACATCCTAGCTGACAGGTTCAGCGCAAACTTCTCCCCCCCTCCCCACCAAAAGGGAAAATATCCCAGCAGAGTGCTGCCCCCCCTGACATCGCAGATGCTCAGGTAAGAGCCACCCTCTCCAAAGCAAAAAACAGAGCATCAATGGGACCAGACGGTGTCCTGGGCTGCGTCCTACATGAACTCCAAGAAGAGCTAAACCCAAACATAAAACTACTGTTCAATCTCAGCCTTACTACAGGATATGTTCCCAAAGAGTGGCGTACAGCAACAGTGGTCCCTCTCCACAAAGGGGGTGCCTCAACGGATCCTGGAAACTATCGCCCCATAAGCCTGACTAGCTTGGTCTGCAAAGCTGTGGAAAGGATCATCATGGACCTCATAAATAAAGATATTGGGGACCTACAGACACTGGATCCTACCCAGTTCGGCTTTATTAAGGACAGATCCTGCCTCTTAAACCTGGTCGATTTCTTTGAAACAGTCACCAAGGCCACTGATGAGGGGAAGGTGGTCCACACAGCCTACCTGGACCTCGCAAAAGCCTTCGATACCCCACTCGGGCATTATAGATAAGCTCACCAGCTTAAATATAAACCCCTATGTCACTAGATGGGTTGCAAACTGGCTCAAGGACAGAACCCACATGGTTAAAATTGCTGGAGCCATGTCAGACTCCAAACCAGTTACAAGTGGCATCCCACAAGGCTCAGTCCTGGGACTTCTCTTGTTCAGTATATATTTCTCAGAGGTACAGGCCAACATGGAAGGACTGTGGCTGACCAAGTTCACAGATGACTGCAAACTGGGCACCATAATTGACTCCCCAGCCGACACAAGCATCCTCCAAAAGGGCCTCATAGAAACAGACAACTGGTGCCAGAGCCATGGCCTCAAGCTAAACGCCAAAAAGTGTATAGTCATCTCCTTTGGCAAAAACAAAGTGCCCACAAATTACCACATAAGTGGTAATCCATTAAGTACAGAAGAAGTAATTAGGGACCTGGGGACCCAAGTTTATAGCAATCTCTCATTTGACAACCACGTGGCCAAAGTGGTTAGAAAAACATTTTATATAGCCCACCTAATCATGAAGAGATTCACATCTAGATCAGGGGAGGTCATTGTGCCTCTTTACTCATCCCTCATCAGGCCCATAATTGAGTACAATGCCCCTTTTGGGATGTACCTTACCAGACACCTGCTGCAACTGGAAAGACCCCAAAAGTACCTCACCAAGAGGATCAAAGGGCTCAAACAGATGCCATATGCTGCCCGGTTAAAGAAACTCCAGCTCTACTCAGTGGCATACCGCCTGCTCAGAGGCGATCTGTGCCTGATGTATAAAGCCATGTCCAGCCCGGAATTAATGGACATGCTGCACCTCAGAAAATCCAAATCCCATCGAGCTACGCGCTCGAGAGACTTGAACCTCAGCACTGAAATAAATAGGACATGCTGGAGGGACAGATTCATAACCCAGAGGCTTCCTTCACTCTGGAATAAAATCCCAGTCCAGGTTAGGCAGAGTCCCTCATTGACTCTCTTCAAGAGGAATCTTGATAAGTGGATGGGAGATCATAGGTTTACCCCAGGTATCACTTCTGTGTCACTGTTAGACAGAGGCACAGTATACTAACCTTGAAAAAGGGCATAGCAAAATTAATTTAAAATGGGTGGCGAAAGCCAAACACACTCTGACTAGGCTTATAAATGCCCTAGGGCAGATAGCCTAGTATGAACCTATGAACCTATTAACAGAAATAATCACACTGTACACAGAGTTTGATTAGTGGAGTGTTTAATTAAGTGCCCTAATACTTGACAGTAGTACTATATTTTTGACATTAGTGTATGTTTTACCAACCTTGAACTGTAGTTTAATCTGTACTGTAATAGTATTATACTGTGCGCAATACTTAGCTAAAGGATTGTGATGCTTGTGCAGATGGAACACCATCAGGAACCGTGAATATTCACAGAACCTCCTGTGGATGTAGATGGCATTGGTTCTTTTTCTTGTTGTTCTTGCATTTTGTGTCCCACCTCAGCTCTCTTCAGATATTTATCAAGAGATGTCTTATCCTCATAAATATTCCTGTAGCAGGCAATAGCTTCATGAATAACTACACACACTTTTGTAAACCTTTCAGTGTTTGGGTCCTGAGACTCAAAAGAAACAAGTACCTTCTCAGTCATACTGAATTCTTCAGCCAGCTGCTTACAGGTGAATATCTTGGATTCCACAGCTTTGTGTTCTTCCTCTGTGACTTCCTTCTGGGCCCTTTGTGACTCTAGCTTCATCAAATCCTCATTGTTCAGCTCCTTACTGTGGCATTTCAACATTTCATGGATATCTTCTTCAGTTTTCAGTTGCAGTTGCCGGCCCAGTTCCACTGTCTTGTTGGCCACTGAAGTCGCTGTCTCTATAATTCTATTCAAGCTGTTTGTAAACTGTGGGCAGAGCTTCTTCCAACTGCTAGTCATGGAGGTAGTCTGTACCTTACGCCATGAAGCATCAGTGTTTTTAATTGCCTTGTAGATATTGTAGTTCTTCCAGAACTCTCTCAGTGTCACTCCACTGTCCCCTTCATTCTCCTTTACAGCCTATTTGAATGTTCTGTGCAGGTAGTAAGCCTTAAAAGTTGGTGTGGCACCTTGATCCATTGGCTGAAGGGCAGAGGTGCTACTGGGAGGCAGATACACCACCTTGATGTTGTCGTGAAAACTGTCCAAGAATGCTGGATGGCCTGAAACATTATCTAGGACAAGCAAGATCTTGAAGGGCAGGTTTTTGTTGTAGCAGTACTTTTCCATCTCAGGTGAAAAGGAATTGGAAATCCAATCTTCAAAAAGAGGTTTTGTCATCCACGCTTTATGGTTAGACTTCCACACAACAGAAAGTGAAGCTTTGACAACACCCATGAGGGACCTGGGGTTTTCTGAACGATAGATTAACTTAGGTTTACTTTTTCAGTCATGCTGGCACTGTCACCACATTTATTCTTAAATCTTCAAAGAAACTCGTGGCCTTCTGCTGAATTATGTTAAGACTTATAGCTATGCAGCGCTAATATTGGTCTTCCATCCACACACTCAATAGTTTTTCCATTTCTTCCATCACCACACTTTGTCTTTTACTAATTATCATGGAATGTATTGGTACAGAACCTTTCACATGTTGCATATTGTGTTCTTTCTCTTTTACATTTATTGAAACACTTAATTCATCCCAAGCAAACTTGCTATGTTTGTAGTTTCTCACCCGAGTCATTTTGCTTTATAATGTCCACCTTAGTTTCCATGGTAATGCAACACCTTTTCTTGTATTCACCACCAATACTACTGGGTTCTCTCACACACTTTGGAGGTATGCTGGGGTACTACTGTATTAAGGTAAAAATAACCATGGAGCAGCAACATATTTAAGGTACTACTATTCAAGGTGGTAAGTCACATCGCAGAGAGACAAGTACAGTATGCTGTGTTCATTTACAGGCTGAATACTGATCACTATTGCCACCTCTTGCAAGGTGGTCAAACGTCAGACAAGTTTGTTCATAAGTCTGAAAGTTTGTAACTTGAAAGGGTATAAGTAGGGAGCACCTGCACTTTGAATCAGTAAGATCTTATTCAATAACCAGTCAGTTACTTCACTGAGAAAAAATACATTAAACATAATCTTTAACATTATTCACTTGCTATTAACATAATATAAACTAATCACTATGTTAAATGGTGAACCATCATTACATTTTTATAATGTTAGAATTCGATTCAAAGTACTTTTTTTTTTTTTTGTACTGGAAAAAGTGCCTTTTTTGAAAGGGGGTAACTGGAAAATGCATTTTGAGAAGCGTGAATTATATTGGCAAGTGTTGCGAGATGCCACCAGTCCCTTGGGTATCAATGATAGAATATCCATCAGTAGTTTATTATTAATTAAAAGGGCACAGATCTAATTATAACAACAGGCCATTATATAAATATTTCTCACCAAAATACCCTTAATATGTTAAATTTTTGTATATAAAATTTCAATAGCAAGTGTACATAAGCACTGATATGATTCCACTTGGAAATCATTTATATGGGCTAATCAATTAGTAGTATCCTGAACGAATAACATTGCATGCAGAAAAACTAACATTCCTTATTGTAAATAAAATTGGCAATAAAACTAAGCAGTTGTATCATTAAGCTTACATAGGAGGCATGTAGCATACTAGACCCTCTAACTGCATTTTTAAATCACTATGATATAATTTACTGCCTAAATAACAGCAGCATTCCATCTGTTTATATTAGTGATACAAATACCTAAATTATTACATAAAACTAAGAATCAAACAATTCAGACAACATCTTTCAAAACAACCAAGACTGGTACTTCCAAAGCTATTTAAACAACTAATACTGCTAGGTCCAAACTGTTGAAAAAAAAAAAAACAACCTAGCTTGCTTGTTATTAAGGATACAAATGATTAACCAGCATAGTATGCAATTCATATCTTAGTTGAAATTGATTTAGTGCATCAGTGTATTCTCTGTTACACTTGTACCTTGGCTGCTTGCGGTAGCCCTCAACAGCACCAGCTGCCACACAGACACACCACAGCCTCTCATCCATCAGCAGACAAACCACCATGAATATCAAATCACTCCTATTATGCAGTGTTCCCAAAACAAAAGGCTCAAATGACACATCTGCTACATAAGCAGGTGTTCAAAATTCACTGGGATGAAACCCAAAAAACACAAATCCATAACAGCAACAGAATCCTAGGTGCCATCCTGAAAGAATAAGGACAAATCTAATTTGAATAAGCGCAAATCTAATTACACAAAGGAATGGCCAAAATTGAGTGCCCCAACACCTCTCAAGTGAGCCAACACAATGAAACTCCAGCTCAAAGAACATAAAACTAAAGTGCTCTAACATCACCCTCCACACAACTCATCTGAAGCCCCAGAATCCAATACTGCCATCACAAGACTGATATATATGCATTAATCAAACTATAAACTCAATACTCCCCATAAAGAAAGCCCTCTCTCCTGAAGTCACCTTTCAGAAATATATTTGACTAAAGAATCTATACCCATTTTAAAACACACTTAAGAATAAAAGCTGCATTCATAGAGCCATAACAAAGTATACTTAAAGATTAAATATTAATCTCAAATGCAAGAATTTAGCAAATAAAATGAGTTTGCAAAGAAAATTTGATATCACCCTGTTATATTTAAAAAGATATTACAACCATGCCAAGAATTCTTCTAAATTTAGAGCTCCAGCTAAATACATAATTCTTTACTACTATACGATGCTGCCATGTTAACGTGCTTGTACATGCAATCACTATATAACATGATTTCTTAGCAATGAACTTTGACATCAAAGGAAGGCAGCATTATTTTGAAGTAAGTCTCAAGCATAAATCCATTTTATCAATATAAAGGAAAATGAAATGAAATACATCCTTTTAAAAGTTGATATTGAATCAAGCATGTAAAAGGTAAAATAGGCAGTTTTTTAAGTAATAGTAAACAATCAAACACATTACTATATTAGCAATATCAAACTTAATCTCAGTATTCTTGAGATCAAGTAATATATGTGATATGCAAGTGTTTCCCTAATATGATACATTTTATGGAAACCCATCTGGAAAAAAAAACAACAGTATATAAATAAAAGTAATTTGTCTTTTTTTTTTTTTTTTTACTTGAACTAGTTGTCTTCCATGACAGTTTATTAGCATGTCTCAAACATCTGTCCTATGCTGCAGATTTGATGAATATGCTTCACCTCAAAAATCTAGATCCGCCAGAGCCACAAAGGGCGGGAGTGGTCTTGTTCAAGAGAAATCTTGACCACTGGATGATTACCTCAGTGTCACTGCTCGACAGCAGAGGCAGCAAAAAAATGGGTAGTTAGTTCCCCATACTAAAGGGGGTAAAGCCACAAAACTATGGGCTAGGCTATGAACCTATGTCTCTGGGGTTCATAAAAGGAGATGATTTTGCTAGTCAGGAAAAAAATTAAGTGATTTATCCTAGGAATTTAAACAGTTTAATTTCATCGTGTAAAAAAAAAAAATCTTAAATCTGGCTGGGAATAGTAGATTAACTTTAATGCTATTCTTTTTCAGTTCTTTAATGAAAGGGATACAAAGTTTGTGGTTTTCCATAACTCTGGGTGAATAGTCATTACCATATCTGATGATGTTAGTTCCCACTCTAACAGGAACATTTGACTAGGCTGTTATTAGAACAAGATCTTTGTCTAAGCTTGAAATGAATTTAACTACAATAGACCTAGGTAATGGAGTTTTCTTTTAGGAGATGCAAGAGATCTGTGGGCTCTTTTAATTCCATGGGAAAATGCTTTAGGAAGGTTTAGTACCTTAGGAATACAGGATGACAAAAACTTTAACATGTTTTTTCTTGGATACCATACATTCTTATTTTGTTTTTCCATTTTTAAATCATTTTTTTTTCTAAAATACTGTTATTCTATTTCAGTAAAAATTAATTCTGTACTTTTTCATTTAATATTCCATCAGACTCATTTAATGTTTCTTTTATAAGAGTAAGTTTTTCATTATGCTGTTTAAACATGTCTTTCAAACGATTTATCTGCTTATCACAATTAATTTTTAATATGGCCTAACTTATTATCTGGTTTGACCAGTTTGTCCATTTTTAAAAAATGTCTCTTGCAGACTTGAAGCCATAGATTGTAACTCCTTTTTCATATTATTTTCCAACAGTTGTGACTCAGTCGGACTCATTTTATAAATATAATTATTATTAATTCAGTGAAAGGAATATTGAAACAATTGATTATAGTCTAGTAGAAAGAAGTTTAAATGATGTTCTTTTTTGAAAATTGAAACCAGAGATAGAATCTACTGGAGTATGAAGAAAATGGTCTTGTCAAACCACAGAAGATATGCAAGAGCTTCACACCAAAGCTTTTAGCAATCCACTATCTTCTTTGGAATCCTTAATACTGTGTTATTGTAATGATTAACTGGTTGTCTGAGAACATGGAAAATTCCTACATTGCATTAGGATGCCCAAATCTACCAAGCTGGCCACAGAGACATTAGGAAATTGCATATTCATCTTGTCCAGTCGTGTAATAGGGTGGGCTGTTTAGGATTAAGAATTATGTTTTAACATGGGTCTCCTAGGGTAGTTTCTAGGGTTAAGGGCAACATGTGATATAGTGCAAGGATATGGTAGTGCCGTTCTATATGCAAACTAGTTTCTGGGGTTAAAGGCAAGATGTATAGTATAAGGATATGGTAGTTCTATTTGATGCACAAGATGGCTGCTGTAAGCTTAATTCTATGTAATGCCACACTGTTTAACAGGTTTCAAACTTAAACCTAACTTTATAGGGACATTTTACTGTCTAGGCATTGGCTACTATACAGGGCACTGCTAACTGCCACTACCCGGTGGGCAGATCCACGCAAACTCATTTATAGCTGAGAAAAAAAATGCAAAGTAACTTCTGTGCCTCTAGCTAATAAGGCAAACACACTTTGAGCTCCCTGGAGTACTTCCAAACTTAGAGACCAGATAAATACCTTCTGCCACAAGATGGATGATCCAGGAATTTCTTAATGTAAAAACATAGCACAATTACCACTCAAGCGTAGATTAAACAACAAACAACTGTCAAACAAGTAATTCACTGGCTAATTCATCCTTCTGCAAGGCAGTCTGGAGATGAACAGAACTAGAAAAAGCAAACAGAGAAATTATTATTTTAGCCACAAACTTAAATGCTTTAAAATGCTCAAAACAGTAGCTATCACTGTTTAAAGCAAGTACAAGTGCATTAAATCAAGAAAATATTCATATCTTAGCTTAGACTGTTCTAGATGCAGTAAAAACACTTGAAAAGTGTTGCAGAGCTCTGTGAAAATGAACTGCCCTGATTTATAGCAGAGAAAAATAAGAATGAAACTGACTCCTGTGCCCATTATCCAATAAATGACCACACTCTGAGTTTCCTGGAGTGCTTCCTAACTCAGAGAGCACAGGTTAACCCCCTTTGCCACAAGATAGATCCTGGAATTTCTTAATGTAAAAGCACAGCAACAGTAGCTTGCAAGTACAGATTAAACAACACACAGCCACCAAACAACTACATCCCTGGCTAATTTGACCTTCTGCAAGGTAATCTGGAGGCAAACAGAACTATTAAAAGCAAATAGAGAAATGATGATTTTTAGCCACAAAATTAAATAAATATTTTTTAAAATGCTTAAAACAGTAGCTATCACTGCATAAAGCAAGTACAGGCGCAGTAAATCAAGAAACTATTCTTATTTTAGCCTGCATGGCTCTGGTTGCAGTTGAAACATTTATAGTGTTGCAGAGTTGAGTGTAAGTAAGTGCCTGATTTATAGCACAGAATAAAGCCTGAAGACATGGCTCCTATGCCCTCTAGTCAGTAAACAACTACAATGTAAGCTCCCTGGAGAGCTTCTCAACTCATCGAAACCATGTAAACACCTTCTGCCACAAGATGGATGTTCCTGGAATTTCTTAATGTAAAAGCACAGCAAAAGTAACTCTCAAGTGCAGATTAAGCAACAAATAACTAAGTCCCTGGCTAATTCATTCTTCTGCAGGGTGATTTAGAGATGAATAGAACTAGCAAAAGCCAACAAAAAGAGAAATGATGAGTTTTGCCACAAAATTAGACAAGTGCTTTAAAATGCTCAAAACATTATCTATTACTGTATAAAGCAAGTACAAGTGCAGTAAATCAAGAGATATTTATATCTTTGCTGTATGGCTCTGGAAGCAATTTAAACACTTTAAAAGCTTTGCAGAGTTCCTTAGAAGGTGTTGTGGAGTCAGTGATGCTTCCTCTAAAAACTTTAGCACTTTTCTAGAAGTGTTCTGGGTTAGAGGCTACTGTGGTCTGTCTGTATTTAAGAATGAAGCATTTGCTGCTTTGTTAACAATTCTGGACATTTTCTTGAGGTGGATGTATCTTTCATGTAGCTGGTTGAATGGCAGTTGCTGTTTTCATTTATTCAATGTGGAATCCCTGGATTTAAGTAGTTTTAGTTGTTGTGAAAGACAAGTGCACTTTTGCCCCCTTACTTCCTTTTTATAATTATGGAGATTAAATCTTGAATTTGTCTCAGTTTTCAAGAAGTGGGAAAAGGCTGTGTTTGGATGGGTGCATTTCCAAATAGTGGTCCAATTGATGGTTTTCAGGTTTTTATTTTATAGTTGTGTTTAGTATGTGAGAATTATGTGTAGGAGATGGTACAACATGCTTTTTTTTGCTACTTTAAAGTATCAAGTAAAACAACTGGGAGGTTCAGTCAGTTTGTTTTGATACCTACTTGCTGCCATGCCGAGGGGGGCACTTGAATAAGTGCAGTGGACTGGCTGCAACAGCTAGGATGTGTGTGCTGAGCTGGCATCCATCAATAGCTTTGGTCAAGTATAGCCATTGCAGCAGTGTTTAGCAGAGAGCTGGTTAAATGCCTCATGGTTCACTGGTACACTGTATATGTATAAAGCCAAAAAAGAATTGTAAAGGTGGTGTGACTGTTCTGTAATGTGCAGTAGAGAACTTAAAAGTAAAATTGTATTTAGTGTGGTCCCTAAGAATTCCATCAATGTTTTATGGAGACATACATTGCCCTATGTTTGCCATTTTTGCCAATACCTTGCCTTTAATGCCCTGTTTGGTGGATGGTGTCATTGCTGTGTGTTTGCTGCCATAGCTAGTGGTACTGTTGCAGTATGTGTCTGATTTTTGGTGATTGTAATGCACAACAGAAGTGGAGGAGTGTTGTGTCACTTATCATACTTTTCAAATGTCCCAGATTTTCTGGGATTTCCATTATTTTGGCTCATAATTTTCCCTTCTGTCATCCTACAATCTGCAATGTTTTTTTAAAAAAAAATGTGTTGGATTACCATCAACAAATAATGACATTCATTGCAGTTACAGACCTTTTTCTTCAGAAAATATCTGTTAATTTATGTAATTGCATTTTGTAAGCTTGCTAAATTAGTGACATTTCTTTTTAAAAAGTATGTCTGATATTGGACCTTTTGCCTTGATTCTGGTGCTAAGAACTGTGATTACAAGCAGTGTATAATTAAGATGAGCAACCCAAGACAATAGTAACAAAAGGTTGGAGGCATATCAGAGGGCTTGAGAGCTTATTGTTAAATTAAGGATACCCCTGCTAAACAGCATGTTACAGCCTATGTTCCCACTTACACTGATTGCTTTCTATTCTTTTCTTATTTCTGTTCCCCTCCAAGATGTGAAAAACAGATTGTATGCTTTCGGAAAACATTAACTTTTAGCCCTAAGAAAAAGCACATTAGCTCTATTAAATAAAACTAAAATTGTACACCATTCTACTAAATGCATTAAAGTAGTAAGGCTGCCAGGGAGGCTGCTGTCTCTTATTCATTTCCCATACTTTCAAACTTTGCCAGGGTAAACTATATCCCTAAATGTGAACAAGTTCCTTTTCATTCCTTACACCTTCTTACTCTCCCTTCTTCACTTACCAAAATCCATACTCAAAAGGAGCAGAGACTCATTTACTTCTGGGGAGGAATCATTGTCCAACACTGAGATGGATGATGGACACACAGAAATGTCTCTGGATCCCAAATGTAACAACCTATCACACCCTTTAGGATCAGGGTCAGGAGAGGGGGGAGGAAACACAAGGGCAATAAACCATTTGGAGGGACTTCTCAAAACGATAACACAAAGATAGATACCTGCATGAATGTACATAACATCTCTTCTGTGAGTCTTTCTGATACTGAAATAAAAATTCTGAATAAGGGTCTGAGTTTTGTGCCTGTTTTTTTTTTGTTCCTGAGCAGTCTTTTTCTCAGGATGTGATTGATTTTTGCCGTTTATTAAACCTACTGTTATATTTTGATAATTCTTTAGATAACACATAGAGAGGTTTCAGGTTCCGTGGATCAATGTTTATGCCCCAATGTCACCCATTGTTTCTATTTTTAAGGGAAATGTCCTTAAGGATCTTCATTTTAACCTTGGTGAATTTGATAAGTTTAGAAATAATATCACTAAGGTTGAACGAGAATGTATTAATAATCTGAGATTCAATAGGGACATTGTGATTTTACCAGCAGACAAAGGAGGGGCTGTTGTCATAATGGATTGGGAAACATATAGTGGGGAAGCTCAGAAACAGCTAGCAGATGACAGGTATTATATGACCATGCCACTGGACCCCACTAGTAGATTCAAGGCAGAGATTGATCAATTCTTGGATGAAGCTGAAGATCAAGGTATTATCACTAAGGGTGATACGTTTCACCTGAAAGTGGTTGATCCTAAGCAACAATACCTGTGTCTTCTCCCCAAAATCCACAAGGATCCTAGAAACCCACCAGACAGGCCAATAGTGGCAGGTAGAAGGTTCCTTATAGAACCCCTCTGTGAATTTCTAACTTTATATTTGAAACCACTGTTGTCCTGTGTGTGGGCCTGAATTCAAGACACTACCCAATTTTTGGGTATTATATCAGATATGGTATTGGAAGAGGATTGGCTGTTATGTACCCTGGATGTCACCTCTCTGTATATCAGTATCCCACATTGGGCGGGTTTGATAGCCCTTCAGTATTGGCTGGAGAGATCCAAACTATATGAACCAAGCTTTAACACCTTCCTTGTTTGCCTGGCTGAACATGTTTTAACCAAAAACATGTTCTATTTTCAAGAACAATGTGTTTGGCAGGTTCAAGGAAAAGCCATGGGGGCTTCCTTTGCCCCTATATATGTGCATTTGTTTATGGATTATTTGGAGGAGGAATTGATCTATGATGCTTCTCATAATTTGTACATTAATGAGATTGATATATGGAGGTGATATCTTGTTGATTGTTGGTTGGTGTGGAGGTCGGATGAGATCTTTTTGCAGGAGTTTGTTGATTACCTTAATGAGAACAAATGGGGTATAGAGTTTAAGGTTAATTTCAGTAAGACTGAAATTACTTTTCTGGATGCATTAGTTAGTTGGAATTCGAATAATACTCTGGAAACTCAGATATATAGGAAGTTTCCCCAATGCAATTCTCTCTTGCATGCTACTAGCTTCCACCCACAACATATCATCAGAAACATCCCTAAATCTCAATTTTGAGGGTAAAGAGGATCTGCTCTAATCCCTCCTCATTTAGCCATTATAAGCAGGATATTATTCACAGATTTAAGGATAGGGGGTACAGAGAAGGTGACATCAGCAGGGCTATCCAATTTCCTTCCAATCAGGACAGAGCAGGGTTATTGGAATATCATAAGGACTCATCAGATACTGAGACCAAATTGAGACTGGTTACCACATATGGTAGGAACACCAATTTTTTTATGAAAATTATTCACAGACATTGGAATATTTTGTTGGCAGAACACAAATTGTCTGACCATTTGATTGATACATGTGCCCTTTCTTTTCATAGGGGCCACATCTTGGGTTCCCTTTTTAGCCACTATAAGAGTTTGCACTACAGGGAGAATGTTCCATATTAAAGAACATTGACTGGAGATATATTGAGGGGATGTGTCCCTTGTGGTCATTGTTCATACTGCCATTGGGTAAATAAGACAAAAGAATTCAGTAGCAAGAACACATCTATAGTATACAATATTTCTTTTTTGGCCAATTGTAATACAAGTTGGGTGATTTATCTGGCGACTTGTACATGCTCTGTGTTTTATGTGGGCCAAACATTAAGACCTTTGAAACTCAGAGTAGGGGAACACATGAGTGATATCAGACTTAAAAAGCCCTGGAATTCCCTATACAAACACACATGCAAACATAATACTTTGGTATTTAGATTTACTATTATTGATCACATTATGGGGAATGGGAGGGATAAAGTTGGTTGGCACAGTGTTTTGAACACTAAGGAGAAAAAATGGATTATTAAACTAGGGGGTTATTCCCTCCTGGTTTGAATGAATACTTATGAATTAACCAATAGGAATGTCTGTTGGGCTCTACCTTTGCTTTATAAGAAGGACCATTTGGTTCTGTGTTGTGTTTTGTATTTTGTCTTTTGTCTTCCACTGAAGAAGGCTATCTAGCCGAAACTGGTTTGGTTTGGGAGTTGGGATTCTTGTCCCTTCAACCATGGTTATGTATTTTACACATTAAATTGTGTTTATACCACACATTCTGTGCTGGCTCTTGTTTGTTTGACTTTTCTGTGAGTTTGGAGCTGTTGCACTTGCCGTACTTGTGGGTCTGAGAAGGTTTGGAGTTTCTCACTAAATATATCATAAGCCTGTTTTTCCATCACTTCATATTGCAATTCCTGTTTGTATTAGACTAACTTGTCTTTAATTTCTCTACAAGCTGTCTAAAATTTCTCAACATATTAAATGATTGTCATACACCTTACATTGATTCTTAACCAATGTTTTTATATTATGTCTAATTTGTTATAATTGTTTAAACTGTAGATGTTTTTGTTTTATTTTTTAAGATTGAAAAATTATTGTTCTTAAACGTTTTGTAATAATGTGAAGCTTTTCCCCAGGTCTCCACTGAAAATGGGCTACTACCCAGTCAGACTTTCCCAGAAATCAAATGTCAGTGATTAAATAAATAAATAAATGTATTTTTCATTGAACTTGCTTGCCATTGTACATTTAAATTTTGCATTTCTCTTAGCAAAGAATGCACAGAACTCTCTAGATTAATTGCATGCAGCTGCAGACAGCTTGTTTCCATATAACAGTAGTCTGTAAAGAGAAAAAAGATAACAACTTTTAGATGCATGAAGGAACCTTTGTACATTTCACTCAGAACTACATGTACATAATTCCCCTAGCTAACTGCTCCATCACCAGACTGCTTGATTCCCATTGAACATAAAAAACTATTATTGTCCCAGTTGTTTAAAACTTAGCATTTTCATGGCTTTCATCATTTTGTCTTATTTTTCAAGTCTACTTGCTTACAAAAAATATTTGTAGCTTAAGCCAAGGACATTAATCTAAATATTCACCCTTGTAAAAAGAAAAGAGACTATCTTAATTCTACATATAATCACTGCACTTTTACACCCTGGCAGCCCAATATCACAGCATATTAAATTAAATCCCCTTTTATAAAACCTTTTTCTCTTGCTATACTGTAACTAATGTATTTCTTGCAACTAAAGACAGTACTCATTTACTTTCATTTCTTTAACACACACAACCATCACTGAAGACTCCTCACATTTAAAATACCCCTGCCTACACATTACACAAACTCATTTACTTTACAACGTGCAGTTTATATTATGAAATGTTCTATAAGTATACTAATAAGAACAAAAATGTTTTATTTAGTTTTTTTTTTCTTTTTGGTGTCCTTTCAAACATTAATGGCATAAAGTGAGGTATATGGTTTACAGTCCACCAACAAGTTTAACAAAGTCAATACAAGTTCAGTCTTTCTCAACTACATTGTCTTGCAAAGCCATATTGCACAACTGTGAGTGATTCCTGTTCATCTCTATCTCCCAATACCAGACTCTCGTTCAAGTCTATGGTACTTCTGATTCATTTATTAAACTTGTGTGTTTTTTTCTCTCTCTCAAGCATTTTCCATTAGGTCACTGGAAAATGTTGCACTGACAAAGGCTTTCTATGAGCTTTATTGTCAGAAGAATGAGAATCAGAGTCCTCTTTTTTGCTGGCTTACTTTTTGTTGAATAAATTTTCTTTTTATTTCCTCTTTAGCCTGTTCTGCATCCAAAAATGCCTTTGGTTGTCCAGCAAAATAATTCTGAAGACAGCTGGGTACAGTAGCTTGAATCTCACACCTGTCTGTCAATATTTCCTGATTTCTCAGATAAACTTGCTTCTCTTCTGCATGGTGTAAAATGAATAATAATTTCCACTAACACACTGCTGTTTACAGTTTTTAATACTTTTTCTTCTGTCACAGTTTTGTCAGGATCAACTCTTTCTGCTGGTATGATTACATTTTTACTACTACAGGTCTTAGCTGCTTTCTCACAACCAGGTTCGGAACATACACTCAATATGTGCTTTCAATTAACAAATCTTGCTGTGAAATGCCAGTTCAGTTACTTACTTGTGTTTTCCTAAAATTAATGCAGTCTGTTCCTTCCAGTTTCTCTGGTACACAGAAAATTTCAGGTTTTCCTTGCACATACAGTGTTCTAACTCTACCATGTTTCGAAACAGCTCTTCTTAAGAAGTCGTATACTCAGCAAGCCTTTTCTTCATTTCAGTCACTGATTTGTGCAGTTTTATCAGTTCATTTGAATTGCTAGTTAGTGTCCATTTTTCCAGCCTTTTGATATTTCTGTTTATATATTCCTTCAATGTTTCATTTATTTTAATCACCTAAGAGAACATCTGATTTATTTTTTCCTCTAAATTACTGGAAGCCACCACATGTACCAAAGTTGAAGCTTGAACTGTTTTTTGGTGAACAGCTACAGGATTCTTCCCAGCCACTGCTTTTTCTTTGCCTTTTATGGTTGATTTTCTATAAGGTTCCCAACATTTCCTGTTTGCTGGCCTCCAGGAAGTGTACTTAATAGCCAGTAACTGAATTTTACCCAAGATGACAATATCACTGCCTCTTATATATCAATATCTGTTTTTCATACTGGGAGAGCTGAAGTTAAGCTGTTGATCAATGTGCAACCATCTTGGAAGTCCACCACCTCCTTATATTATTCTAAGACATGGTAATCTAATCAGATAGATTAGTCAACTGCAACAGTGATGTAAATGTTAAACACAGTACAGGTGAGTAAATAAACTTACTACAACACTACATGATCTAGTTGATCACTGGTATTGTAGTTTTCCCCAGTCTCTGTCCCCACGTGCTTTTTGTGAGTGTGTGTGTGTGTGTGTGTGTGTGTGTGTGTGTGTGTGTGTGTGTGTGTGTGTGTGTGTGTCTGTGTGTGTGTGTGTGTTTCGCCAGGATGTGGATGTATATACTACTATGTGGAAAACAAAGATTCAAACCATGCACCCTTGCCACAGGAGGCAGCTTGTTAACAAGTTGGAGCTTTAGTCCTCTACAGTAACTGCCAGTGTTGTTTATTTTACATATATACACATATTTATTTATTCACAGACAATTGATTAATGGAAAGGTCCATCTGGGTAGGAGCCCATTTTCAGCTGAGGCCTGGGAAGAAAAGCTACAAAGTATTACAAAATATTTTAAGAATAATAATCTTACAGTCTTTAAAAATAATACAAAAAACAAATATAGTTTAAATAATTATATCAATTTAGACATAATATGAAAACATTGGTTAAGAGTAGATACAAGTTATATGACAATGCTTTAATAGTTTGAGAAATTTTTGCAAGTTTATACAGAAATTAAAGATACGTTAGTATAATACATGCAGGAATTGCAATATGAAGTGAGAAAAAGCAGGCTTATAGCATATTTACAGACAAAGCCAGGGGAGAGAAATTGATAGATGTAAGGAAGTGAGTAAGGAGACGTAAGGTATGAAGAGGTATCTGTTCATATTTAGAGATATAGTTTATCCTGGTGTTGAGCAAGAACAGAGTCAGCTTTTGGCTAGGAAATCTTTCAGAATGGTTTTGAAGTATGGGATGGAGGGTATTGATCTGATGGATAGAAATACGGAGTTCTAGGTCTTAGCAATGGTCTTAGCAATATGGTATGAATACAGACAATGCCCAACAGATTTGATAGGTCTGTGGACATAAATGAGTTTTTGGTCACTGGATCAGAATAACTGACTAGGAATCCAGTTATGTAGTATGACATGTAGTGCTGGACAAGCAGATTGATTCTGGATAATTTTATAGGTAGTAAGCAGCTGTGTATATGTTAGCTGATAGGTTAGTTCTAACCAATTTAGAAATTTTAGTGCTATAGTGGTGGGTTCTGAAAGGGGTATTTACTACAAATTTAGCAACTTTCATCCACTATCAACCCGAATAATTTGCTATGAGAAGTGATTTCAATAGTGTATTATCAAGAGAGAGGATTTTAAATTTTGTTCTTTCATGGGAGAGGGATTTGGTTGAAAAAGTAGTTTTTTTTCCAGGTTGAGCATGAGTTGTGAGTTATAAAGCCTTGTTTTAGTTGCTGTTGAAGCTTCCTGTGTAATGTTTTGGAGGTGTGCCACATTGTCAGATGTGCATATATGTGTGGAGTAAACTGCGTACTATATTAGGGAGACTTGTTGTGTGGAGGATGTTGATAAGAATGTTAAAGAGGAGGGGATCAAGGGTAGAGCCTTGTGGTACACCAGTGGTGACTGGGAGGTATGGAGAGGGGGTGGAGTGCCATTGTATTGACTGATACCTCTTGGAGAGGTAGCTTTTGAAACATAGACATATGGTCTGAAACAGGACTAATGAGGACATTTGAAGTAGAAGTTTGCTGTAGCAAGCTGTGTCGAAAGCTTCAGTGCTTAGAAATAAGGAGTCAACTAGTTTGCTGTTATCGTCAGCTTTACTGACGGTATTTATATAGGTTAGAAGTGTGATGTTAGTATTATGGGAAGGATGGAAGCCATGTTGTATGGGGGACAAGAATTATTCTTGCAGGAGATAGTTTAGCAGTTGTTATTAAATACAGTTTTCAAGTATTTTGAAGGGGGGGAGATAAGATTGCTATAGGTCTAAAGTTAGTAATGTCTGTTGAATTTCCTCCTTTGTGTAGATGGATAATGTGTAACTTTTTACAGAGAGAAGGAACATGGGATTCCTGGATTGACCTATTTATAAGGATTGGGGCAAGGTAGGCAGTTTTGTCGGCTGCTGTTTTAAGGTATTCACTTGGGAGGTCATCAGCTGAAGTAGAACATGATTTGAGTTTAAGAGTAATAGGGTGCGGACACAGGTTTGAAGGTGAAAGTGGATGTGGTGATATGTGGCTGTTGGGGAGGGTTAGGATTAGAAGTAGGGGAATCCTTGGTTAGAGATGGTATACTAGCTATGAAATAAGGATGCGTTATTGGGAGAGGAGTTAGGATTGAATTTATGGCTGGGATGCAAGATTTCTTTAATGGCTATCCAGAATTTTTAGGGGAGTGTTTACTATTATTTGTAAAGTTATTATAGTATTTTCTAGTGTTTTGTCTTCATTAATTTGCTTTTTAGTATGATTGTGAAGAATCCTGAAGTTTTCAAGATATTGTAGTATTTTTTATTTTGGAATTCTTTCCATGGTTTTCTCTATCTTGCATTAGCATTCTACTCTTTTTGGATAGCCAAACTGCATTATTTGTTTTTATTCTCTTCCTTCTAGGGGGTGCAAGGCTATTTAGGATATTCAGGAAAGTTGTATTGAATTTATTTACAGCATCATCTAAGGGGAAGATTTTAATGAAGTTTCAGTTAACAGATTCTTCTTCTTATCGCCACAGCAGATCAACTGTTTCCATTTCTTCCTGTCCTCTGCATCTTGCTCTGTCACACTAACCACCTGCATGTCCTCTCTCACCACATCCATAAACCTTATCTTAGGCCTTCCTCTTTTCCTGTTACCTGGCAGCTTCATCCTTAGCATCTTCTTCCCAATATACTCTGCATCCCTCCTCAGCACATGTCCAAATCAATGCAATCTTGCCTCTCTGGCTTTGTCTCCAAACCTTCCAACCTGGGCTGACCCTCTAATATACTTATTCTTAATCCTGTCGATCCTCGTCACACCTAGTGCAAATCTTAACATCTTCAACTCTGCCACGTCAAGCTCTGACTCCTGACTTTTTGTCAATGACACTGTCTCCAACCCCTATAGCATAGCTGGTTTCACTACCCTCTTGTAGACCTTCCCTTTCACTCTTACTGGTACTTGTCTGTTACAAATCACTTCTGACACTCTTCTCCACCCACTCCATCCTGCCTGTACTCTCTTCTTCACCTCTCTTCCACACTCACCATTACTCTGAACTGTTGATCCCAAGTATTTAAACTCATCCACCTTCGCCACCTCTACTCCCTGCATCCTCACCATTCCTCTATCCTCCCTCTTGTTCACACAAATATATTCTGTCTTAGTCCTGCTGACCTTCATTCCTCCTCTCTAGAGCATATCTCCACCTCTCCAGGGTCTCCTGCACCTGTTCCCTACTCTCACTACAGATCACAATGTCATCTGCAAACATCATAGTCCACGGGGACTCCTGTCTGATCTCGTCTGTCAACCTGTCCATCACCATAGCAAATAAGAAAGAGCTCAGAGCTGATTATTGATGTAATCCCACCTCCACCTTAAACACATCCGTCACTCCCATCACAGACCTCGCCGCTATCACATTACCCTCGTACATATCCTGTACCACTCTTACATACTTCTCTGACACTCCCGACTTCCTCATACAATACCACAACTCCTCTCTAGGCACCCTGTCATATGCTTTCTCTAAATCCACAAAGACGCAATGCAACTCCTTCTGACCTCCTCTGTACTTCTCCATTAACACTCTCTGAGCAAATATCGCATCTGTAGTGCTCTTTCCTGGAATGAAACCATACTGCTGATCACTAATAATCACCTCCGTTCTTAACCTAGCTTCCACTACTCTTTCCCATAACTTCATGCTGTGACTGATCAATTTAATCCCTCTGTAGTTACTACAGCTCTGCACATCACCCTTATTCTTAAAAATCGGTACCAAAACACTTTTTCTCCATTCCTCAGGCATCCTCTCACTTTCCAAGATACCCAGTTAAAAAACAAGCTGCCATTTTCACCTAAACACCTCCATGCTTCCACAGGTATGTATTCTGGACCTTCATCCTCCTCTGCTTTATCCACTTCCTCCTTGCTTCACCACTGCACTTCATGATTCACACATCACACATCCTCATTCACTTTCTCACTCTCATTCTCTCCATTTCTCTCTCCCTCTCTCATGAGCCCTTCCATTTATCTCAACACACCCTCACTCTCCTCTTTTCCTCCCTCATTATCCTTTATCACCCTTACCTGCTTGCACATCTTTTGGTCTTTACTAGCTTGGTCCCTCAGCCAATCAGTACAGGTCCTTTTCCTCTCCTTCACAACCTTTTATACAACTCTTCATCCTCTTTCTATATCCTTAGCCATAGCATCTCCCTCTTTGCTCACCATCTCATCTATACTCTTTGTTACTTTCTTTCTCATCTCTAACATTCCCACTTTTCACCAACCTCTTCTCTGTATACTCTCCTCCTGTTCTTCATTCCACCACCAGGTCTCTGTCCTCCTTCCTCTTTCTCCAGATCACACACCAAGCACCTTTCTAGCCATCTCTCTTACTAGCTCTGCTGTAGTTACTCTATTCATTAACTCTTCACTGCCACCCAGTGCCTGTCTTAACTCTTCCCTGAACATCACCTCACAATTACCCTTTTTCAGTTTCCACCATTTGATCCTTGGTGCTGCCCTCACACTCATACTCCTCTTCTTGATCACCAGTGTCATCCTACAAACCATCATCCTATGCTGCCTAATTACACTTTCCCCTGCCACCACTTTACAGTCTCCAATCTCCTTCAGACTTGCCCTTCTACATAAGATATAATCCACCTGTGTGCATCTTCCTCCACTCTTGTATGTCACCCTATGCTCCTCCCTCTTGTTAAAATATGTATTCATCACAGCCATGTCCATCCTTTTTGCAAAATCCACTACCATCTGACCTTCTGCATTCCTTTGCTTAACACCATACCTACCCATCATTTCCTCATCCCCTCTGTTCCCTTCTCCAACATGCCCATTGAAATCTGCTCCAATCACCAGTCTCACCCTTGGGTATAGTCATCACCACTTCATCCAACTCACTCCAAAATTTTTCTTTCTCATCCATCGCACACCCAACTTGTGGAGCATATGCACTAACAACATTCATCATTACACCATCAATTTCCAGCTTCATAAACATCACTCTATCCAACACTATTTTCACCTCCAAAACACTCTTGGCATACCATTCCTTCAGGATAACACCTACGCCATTTCTCCTCCCATTCACACCATGATAAAACAAATTGAAACAGCCTCCGATACACCTAGCCTTGCTCCTCTTCCATCTGGTCTCTTGCACACACACTATACCAGCCTTCCTTCGGTCCATCATATCAGCTAGCTCTCTCCCTATACCAGTCATACTGCTAACATTCAAAGTTCCGACCCTCACTATCACAGTCCTAGCCTTTACCTGCCTTCAGGCATGCCTTCCCCCTCTTCTCCTCCTTTGGCCAACAGTAGCCCAATTTCTGCCAGCACCCTGTTGGCCAACAGTACTGGTGGCGGTCATTGTTAACCAGGGCCTCGACCGATCCGGTATGTATATTTGTACTGTTGTCTGCATGTATGATTTGGCAAAAATTTATGCCAAATGCCCTTCCTGACGCAACCCTCCCTATTTATCCGGGCTTGGGACCAGCACAAAGAAATGCAGTGGCTTGTGCATTCCCAGTGGCTGGGTTAATAGATTATAGGTTAATAATGAACATGTTTGTGTTAAATTTGGAAAAGTTGTGTGTTGTTTTATAAACATGCAGTTTATGTGGATGTGTGAGATGTCTGGTTTAATTTCTACAAGTCTTTTTGGCTTCTAATAACTTGACAGGAATGGACCCCATTCCCAAGTCAAAATATAGTTAAAAATTGTGAAATTTGTACTGTTTCAATCAACATTTGTTGACTGGGAAAGTCCACTGGATTAAAGTTCCATTTTCAGTGGATGCCCAGGGAGAAAAGCTCCAAAAGATACAGTATCATATTAAACAAAGTTAGTAAAAACTTAAAACAGTTTATAAAGATTTTTTTACATAGACCACAGACATTGAGGCAAAATACAGTTTATAACAAAACAATAAGTATGGATTCAGTCAAATTCTAGCTACTCAACTTTTATACATTGTACAGCATAGAAAGGTAGTTGCCATTCTTCATGGCATGGTTTGTGAGTCAACTGTGTGTGTGCTGGATAAAGTACATTTTTAAGGAGGTTTGTTCAAAAGATTAAGGTACATGTAAGGTTTTTGAGATAATGTTGTTTTAATGCTGACTTAAAAGATTTTGTAGTGTCTAGTTGAGTGAGGATGACAGAGAATTCCAGAGCTTGGTTACTGTATGGGACTAAAGGTATTCACCACCTCTCTTGTTCGGTTTAGTTATGGTTAGGAGTAATTTATTAGAAGATCTAAGATTTCAGGCCGGAGTATACATTTGTACCATATCTTGTATAGAAGGGCAGTAGTGTGGGTTATATATTAGTTTGTGAGTAAGAGTGAGTTGGGTGTAATATAGGTAATGGGGGAATTCAAGCCAATTTAATGTTTTAATGGCTAGGCAGTGATGTGTGCAAGTTGGTATATTGGTGGCAAATTTTGTTATTTTGTAGTAGCAGGATTGTAATTTGGTCATGAGTGATGTGTGTAGGTTGGTGAAAATGGGGCTACCATAGAGGAGGGAAGGGAGAAGTAGACTATTTGGAAGTTTTGTTTTGGTAGATATATTTAGGGAGATTTTATGCCTATAGAGCTTCCATAGTTTGAAGTGAGTCTTTTTGTGCTGAGTATGTGGTTCTCAAAACAGAGTTTGTAATCAATTGTAATGCCTAGTAGTTTTGCTGTTTTAACAATCTCAATTTCAACATTGTTAAGTGAGACTATCTTAAAGTCAAGAGTTACGGGTTTAAAAAGAATAGTACAAAATTAGTTTTTTTGGGATTAAGTAGCAGTTGTGATTCTCTTAGCCATGATTCTATGGATGTAAATGCCTTTTGAGTTAAGGTATGGAGTTCTGAGAGATTGTTAGATGATGTGATTAAGGTCGAATCATCTGCGTATTGGATAAGGGTGCTTTGTTGGGATGCTTTATGAAGATTGTTAATGAATATATTAAAAAGCAGAGGCCCAAGAATAGAACCTTGGGGAATTCCTGTGTTGTTGGTTAGATATTCTGATTGTTTATTTTGCTATTTGATATATTGTTTTCTATTATGAAGGTAGTTTTGCGATCAAGTGATAGTATGCGGGGAGCAGTTTAGAGGCTCAAGTTGTATGAGTAGTTTATGGTGTGACACAGAATCAAAAGCTTTTGATAGGTTGAGCAGAATAACAGTGGTTAATAGACCAGCATCTATGGCTTTGTTTACAGTATTGGTAAATGATAGTAAGGCTGTGGTAGTGCTGTGTGCTGGCCGAAAACCATGTTGTGTGGGTGAGAGTAAATTGTTGTCTGTAATATATTTAAGCAGTTGATAGTATATGCACTTTTCTAGGATTTTTGACAGAGGAGGAAAAACTAGAGATGGGCGGTAGTTAGAGAGGTCATTGGTGTTGCCACTCTTATGCAGGGGAGTTATAATGGAGTTTTTCCAGAGTTGAAGGATGCACAACTCAAAGACTGAATGATTAATAAGAATGTTGACAGGGTAGGCTATAACATCTGCAGTGATATTTAGGTATTCTGCTGGAAGTTTGTCAGAAAAGGGGGATGATGGCTTTAGTTTTTTTTAGTAGTTTGTGCACTAAAGTGGTGGATACATGTTGTATAGTAAAAGAGGGAAGGGTTGTACTGCTATTAGAAGAAACATGTATAATGGGGGGGGTTGTGGGGAGGCTGAACATGGGAGCAGTTATTGTTGTTTTTATTATTATTTAGATTTGTGTTGGCTTGTTGGGAGAACCAATTCACAAGTTTTTGAATGGTATCAATAAAATGAGAATTAAAGTCTAGGGGAATATCTTGTTGGTCTTTGTCTGGAAATGGTGGGGGGTTATGCTGGGCTCCTGGATTGAAAAGTGAGGAGTCAGATTTCCAAAATATTTTGGGGTTCTTCCCTTGAGTTGAAAGCTGAGTGGGGAAGTATTTTTTTTGTCTTGGATAACTTGTTTTTGGCACTGTTGCAAAGTTGCTTAAATATGAGTTTGTTTTGTGGAGATTTATTTTTCCGCCATTCTGTCCAAGCTTTACCTCTAGAGGTGAGTAATTGTTTACTTTGTTTTGTTAACCAAGAGGCATGGTTATGTTTGATCCTTTTAGTACATAAGGAGGCAAGACTGTTAAGAGTGTCAAGAAAGGCCTTATTAAAGTAGCTAACTGCATCATCTAATGGAAGTATCTTGATTGGGTACCAGTTGTGGGCTTTTAGAGTAACTATAAAAGTTTGTTGGCTAAAATGGGTAAGGTTCCTGGATGTTCTAAGAGAATGTACTTTAACTATATGTGTTTAGTTTCTATAGGTAAAGGCAGGTAAATGATCACTAAAAGTATTAGGGATTGTTCCAGATTTGGTGTATTTTTGGGGGTGGGAGACAAGTATCCAATCTAAGATTGATTTAACTTGTTTACTTACTATGTGTGTTGGCTCTGTAATTAATTGAATACAATTATACAGGTTAATGCTATTTGTGGAGGAGGTTGAGATGATAGTTAGCCAATTAATGTTAGTATCACCAAGGACGATAGTTGTGTTTGATATATTATGGAACATCCTGGAAAGAAGCTCTTCCAGTGTAGGTATGTTTTGAGTGGGGAGATGTAATGTGCAACAATACATATTTTTTTTGCTATTTAGATGTAGATTAGCCAATAGTAATTCCATATTAGAAAAGGTAGGAATGGGTTTGAAGTATGGTGTAATAGTTAAGGTGTCGTGGTATATCAACGCAATTCCACCTCCTTTTTTGTGGAGCCGATCTTGTCTAAGAATATTGAATCTGGGTGGGATTATTTCTGTTTCAGATATATGTGGTTTTAGCCATGTTTCTGTAAGTGCTACAATGTCGGGGGAGTAGTTACTAAACCAGGTTTGGAATTATATTATTTTGTACAGATGCTTCTTGCATTAACTCATTCACTCCAATGGAGCTCAGGTAGTTTGCACTGTAACTTCCAATGGGTGGAGCCTAAGCCTTTTGACAGAATCAAATTATGTCCTCACATTTCAAGCAAATATTCATATCTCTGGAATCATAGGCATAGCCTTAGCAGCATAAGGCCAGCCGCTAGGCAGCCCTAGGGGCAGCTGTTCTAGCAGGGCTTTTTTCAATATAGATCAGGGGGGCACACCAGGTAGTGTGGTGAGTGCTGCTGTGCACTTTTTTGCAGGGGGCACAGTTGACCTAAGGCTGCTCCTGATCATAGGGATGATGAAAGAAGTATAAATGGCAAAGTCTTCAGCACAAACTATTTTATAGTGGTACTATTCTTTAGGTTCTAGATCTTAAACTGAAATTTATCAGTCACAGTAAACAGTAACTATTACATGTATAAAAGATGTAAACAACTTACAATATCTCAGCAATCACTCAGGTTACATATATACTGTTAGCAACATTTTATTCATCAAGCTGAGAACTTTCACATGAGGCTAAGGAGATCTATCTGTGTTACTTGGTTGTTGAGATATTTAGAAAAATGTGAACATTATATCTATATAAATTGATATAATAAAAATGGCAGTTAATATCTATTTACCTTCCATAGTCAGAGGTCAGATATTAATGAATTGAGTATGGTATTGTGTAAGCTTTAACATGAAATCTTTTAAAACTATGTACATAGCATGGTTTTAGAATTATTGATGCAAATATGAACAAGCAATATTTGCTGCCTAGAGGCATCAGTAGGAGTTAACTACAGATGCACCTGGAGGCATCACTCAGATGTAATGAGTTAATAGTTGTTAAATAAAGATTGTTGGTAAATGAGGTCATTGGTCCAGGGCTGGGGTGAATGTCACCACATGGGGAAGACCTGGTAGGAGTTAAATAGGGTGGAGAAATGTTGGATTAGTGAGAGATGCCTGGGAAATGGGTGAAAACATAGTTTCTGTTTGATTATAACATCAAAGGATTTTAGTTTTGATAGGTCTCAGGTAAAGCAATTGAACAGTGAAGGAAAGATGTGAACAAAGCTGTGTAAAGTAGTAGGACATTATGTGTATATAGTGGGAGAGTTTGGAGATGGGGAATTGTGTGTGGTGTGGTAAGAGGTGTGATGGGAAAGACAACAGAGAGTAGTTATGAGGGTGATTATAATGGTATAGTAAGTTAAGGTTGAGGAGTGAGACATGTTAAGCAAGGATGGAGGTAAAATTAGTTTAGAGGAGGTATGGGAAGTAGTAAAATAAGTGGGGTATTGGGAAAGGCAGGTTGAGTAGGCTGGATACACGGGTGTGTACTAGAGGGAAAGGAGTGGGTGGTGAGTAAACAATTATGCAAGGGTTGTGATTGGTCTGTAGCTTGGAGGGGAGGGGGAACAGGATGTATAAATGTAAGAGAAGAGGGTGGGTGGGAATGGGGGTAGGGTATGGGAGCAGCGTGAGCTCAGAGTGAAGTGGAGGGAGAATGGAGTGGGTTGCACCAAGTCCATAAAGAGTGGAGTAGCGAAAACAAAAACAGAAAAAAAACTATCTCCAATTCTGTCAATAAGAAAGGTGGGTGAGGTCTGGTGGTCTGCTGGGAGGATGGCTAGGTAGGATGGAGAGCAAGACAACTAGGGCAGTAATAGTAAGCAAATAAGTGAGACACTGAAACCCTAGCTTGCTGTGTTACACTATCTTATTTTGCAGGGGGAGAAGACATAGGCGAGGACAATTAACTGAGATGAGTCAAGAGAATTCTGCTAGGAGGGCAGACTAGGGATTTATCATGTAAAGCTTTGTGCAGTGGGGGAAGGAGGGAGGTAATAAATGGTTACAGTAAGGGGCAGAAATAAATGTGTTAATGTGTTATTCTTTCTTTTGTTTTTGGCGCATTCCATTACTGCCTATTTTTAGCCTACTTACAGTTAGGTTTCCATTCCCACTTGACACTGATATGCTTCTGCTAAACTAAGAAGGTAAGTCATGTTAGATTTGTTCTCTTCATATTTCAAAACTTTCACTATGTTTGGATATGATGAGGTCAGCAGATATGTATGCAGTCCTACGATTACAGATCTATGTATGTAATTAAATTCAAGGAGGCCCATACCTCCTTTAGAACGAGGAATATATAATCTTGATATACACTGATTTTTATATATGATTTGATAAGCATATGAAGATTTTTTTTTTTTTCATGGCCAACTGATCCAGTACCTTTGGGGGTCAGTTAATCACCCCAAACTGTAAGTTAGAACAGGAAGAGCAAATTGGTTTATAACTTGGACTTTGCTCCTAGATGTTAGGGATCTTTAGAGTACTCATTTTTAATCTTCTAAAATATTCCTTACTGTGTTTTGTTCACATTTGTTCAAGTTTTATTATTGATCCTTCATCAGTTCCCAAATATTTATAAACTCCCTCCTGCTTAAGTTCCTTTATATCATATTCCTGTCCCAGACTGATATTTTCTTGGTGTTGCAGTTTTCTTGCTTTAAGTATTGCTTTTGCACATTTATCAAGACCAAATACATTATTATATCATCTCAGAAAGTTTTGACCATTTTCAGTTGTGCTTTCAGCTTCTCATCTGATGAAATATATAGTTTTAAATCATCCACAAAAAGAAGATGAGAAGTCTTTACACTTTGTTGTTGTCTGGGAGCCAAGCCATAACCACGACCTAATCTGTTAAGTAGACAGCTTAATGGTTAAGAACAAGACAAAAAGGGCTAGGCAGAGTTTACGTTTCACAGGAACATGTGTATTTAATTGAAGGTCTTGTTATGAACCAATAACTGTTTCAGATCATGCACCAATAATAACTAAAATAAAACACAGGGTAATGAAATAAAAATGAGACATTGGCACTTTCCACCTATTTGGTGAAAAGAGAGGAATTTAAGGAATGGGTAGTGAAGATCATTCAGGAGCTATTCAAGAGGATAGAAATTTCTTCTGAAAATATAGCTAGGGAGTGTGATAAAATTAAGGTGGGGTTTAAAAATAGGGTGGAAATAACATAATAATCTCCAATTCTGTTAATAAAAAAGGTGGGTGATGTCTGGTGGTCTTCCGGGAGGATGGCTAGGTAGGAGGGAGAGCAAGACAACTAGGGCAGTAATAGTAAGCAAACAAGTGAGACACTGAAACCCTAGATTGCTGTGTTACACTATCTTATTTCGCAGGGGGAGAAGACCTAGGCGAGGACAATTAATTGAGCTGAGTCAAGAGAATTCTGCTAGGAGGGCAGACTATGGATATATCATGTAAAGCTTTGTGCAGTGGGGGAAGGAGGGAGGTAATAAATGGTTACAGTAAGGGGCAGAAATAAATGTGTTAATGTGTTATTCTTTCTTTTGTTTTTGGCGCATTCCATTACTGCCTGTTTTTAGCCTACTTACAGATAGGTTTCCATTCCCACTTGACACTGATATGCTTCTGCTAAACTAAGAAGGTAAGTCATGTTAGATTTGTTCTCTTCATATTTCAAAACTTTCACTATGTTTGGATATGATGAGGTCAGCAGATATGTATGCAGTCCTACGATTACAGATCTATGTATGTAATGAAATTCAAGGAGGCCCATACCTCCTTTAGAACGAGGAATATATAATCTTGGTATACACTGATTTTTATATATCATTTGATAAGCATATGAAGAATTTTTTTGTTTTCATGGCCAACTGATCCAGTACCTTTGGGGGCCAGTTAATCACCCCAAACTGTAAGTTAGAACAGGAAGAGCAAACTGGTTTATAACTTGGACTTTGCTCCTAGATGTTAGGGCTGTTTTCAGTACTAATTTTTAATCTTCTAAAATATTCCTTACTGAGTTTTGTTCACATTTGTTCATGTTTTATTATTGATCCTTCATCAGATCCCAAATATTTATACACTCCCTCCTGCTTAATTTCCTTTATATCATATTCCTGTCCCAGACTGATATTTTCTTGGTGTTGCAGTTTTCTTGCTTTAAATATTGCTTTTGCACATTTATCAAGACCAAATACATTATTATATCATCTCATAAAGTTTTGACCATTTTCAGTTGTGCTTTCAGCTTCTCATCTGATGAAATATACAGTTTTAAATCATCCACAAAAAGAAGATGAGAAGACTTTACACTTTGTTGTTGTCTGGGAGCCAAGCCATAACCACGACCTAATCTGTTAAGTAGACAGCTTAATGGTTAAGAACAAGACAAAAAGGGCTAGGCAGAATTTACGTTTCACAGGAACATGTGTATTTAATTGAAGGTTTTGATATGAACCAATAACTGTTTCAGATCATGCACCAATAATAACTAAAATAAAACACAGGGTAATGAAATAAAAATGAGACATTGGCACTTTACACCTATTTGGTGAAAAGAGAGGAATTTAAGGAATGGGTAGTGAAGATCATTCAGGAGCTATTCAAGAGGATAGAAATTTCTTCTGAAAATATAGCTAGGGAGTATGATAAAATTAAGGTGGGGTTTAAAAATAGGGTGGAAATAACATAATGGGAACTATGGTTAAGAAGTAACAAGCATTATTTAGAGGGACTGACAAATAAGGGAGATCACACATAGAAAAAGAAGAGGATCAACTGCAGAATGCTAAGCAGTAAATAAAGGATTACCTAAATAATATGCACTAGTTTATAAATATTGCTGTTAAGAAACCATTTTTGAATATAACACTAGAGCACAAAAACTTTTAGCACTACAACTCAGGCAACAGAAAGTAGAAAGGACTGTTGCCAAGCTTAGGGAGCCCATAGCAAAGAAGGTAACAAGAGATCCTGTAGAGGTATTAGAAATATTTTGGAAATTCTATGAAAGTCTGTATAAAGCAGAGAAATATGGAAATCAATAAAATATACAAATTGAAAGGTTTATGGAAGAATTAAATATGCCAAGGTTAGAGGTAGATGAGGCTCAATTACTAATGGTTAGGACAGGAAGAGATGAGGTAAAAAGTGTGATGTATGACCAATCTACAGGAAAGTGCCCAGGAATAGATGGTATTCCTGTGGATGTCTGGAAGCTAGGAGGGAAAAACAACTTATAAAGAACTGGAAGGTTTTGTTTAACAGTATTTTAAGAGGAAGAGAAGTACCAATATCCTGGAAGAAAGCGGTTGTAGCTGTAATACCTAAAGAGGGTAAAGATCCATCATATCTAGCTTTATACAGGTACATTGATCATAAATTGTTCATGTCTGTAATGGCTAAATGAATGGCAAAAGTAATGCCAAAATTGATAGACATGGATCAATGTGGTTTTGTGAAGGGAAGGCAAACATTTGACAACATTAACAGAACATTGATAATCCACATGGAAGCAGAATGTAAGAAAATACCATTGTTGTTGGTGGGTCTTGATGCAGAGAAAGCATTTGACATAGTAAGCTGGGACTTTATGAAAAGGGCAATGGAAGCATTTGCATTTCCTGAAAAAAATTATGAGGTTGATTAAGAGGATATTTGAGGGATTGGAGATGAAAATTAAAGTGGGTGAGGTCCTCTCTGATAATTTCTGTTTGAGCAGTGGAGTCAGGCAGATGTGTCCTCTTTCCCTTTGCTATTTCCTATTTGCATTAAATTTAGAACCATTGGCAAAGAAAATAAGGGACTCAGAAATTCAAAGATATAACTGGTATGGTAGTCAAGAAAAGCTGGCTGTATTTGCAGATGATGTAGTTTCATACCGGACAAAACCAGAAGGAGGCATTACAGTGTTGGGAAACATTTTGAGACAGTTTCAAATCGTTTTGGGATACAAAATTAATGAAGCTAAAACAAAGACAATAGTGGTAAATTATGTACCCACATATGAATTGATTCACCAATATCCATATTTATGGGGACATGATAAAATGAAGTATTTAGGAGTATGGATTAAAAATTATTCTTTTTTTCAAACACCTTTATTGAATTGTCTCTTGTGACACAAACAAATTTACATTCATATAAAAGTAATTAAGCTATATTAACATAACAAACATTATACTTCACATATATCACTATAGATCATATAACCTAAGCAATATTACATAAATTATTAAATTCTTGCTTTTTTTAAACAACAAATATCTTCATTAAACCATTGCTTACTACATAGGCAATCATACATTTACATAAATGAAAATAAATCAGGAGTGAAAATGATTCTGATGTGTGGGAAGAGACTAAACAAAAGATAATACAAAAACTGAGAAAACTGAAGCTTTGTTATATGGATATAGATAGTAAGATACAAGCAGTTAAAATGTTTTTAGTCCCATTAGTCTTATAGAACGAACATGGACTAAGCCGAATAACTTTTGAAAACACAAACCAAACAACCAAACGGACAGTTGACTGCGTTGGAATCCACAAAAAGCACAATTGCAATTAGCGCTTTCATCCACCTTTAATTAAAACGTGAACTTCTTCAGAAAAAACGGGAGCTCTCCCCTGCTCTTGTTTTTAAACAAAGTTACAGGAAATGATGTAATGAATCTTGTTATGCAAACAATCAACTATTAAATAATTTGTTGAATTCTTAAACAATTGTTCAAAAGTACTCTAATCATAAATCATTCACCTTTCCACAAACTTCACTCATACTGAAAATATATGATGGTTTAACTGTACAAACTTTTTCTTTAAAACTCGTAGTGACAAAATGTCAACTCTCTAAAACATATGATACCACACCGACTTCTATATGTCAGTGCTCTAAAATGTGTGTATATACAGACAAAACTGATAACCTAACGCTCCGATGTCTGAGTGCGTATTTTGTTTTAATGTATATTGAAACTTCTTGAATCTCTTATCTAAATATATTAACATTAAGTTCTTACCTATATGATGACCACGTACTTTCTAACTGAAAAAATCTTATGTTTTAAATTAAATTCTACAAAAGCTCCCACGTATAATAAAACAACTATTATGAATGATGTTGCAATACACTTCACAATCTGATCTTTACTGCCTCACAGCTTAACCCCCCCTAAAAGACATCTGTGGGCGTTTGTTTTAAATTACCGCTTGAAATACATAATATCTACAGACAAATGGTGATTGGATGTGTATATGTCTATGGAAAAAATACTATTTTCTTATTAAACTGTTTACTTTATCTTTTGTCTAATGTCCACCCCTTAATGGTACACTCCCTTACATGTCACTTCCATACTTTTGAACACCTAAGTTTTAAAAATGTATATGTATCAACCCAAATGTTTGTGAAAAACAAATATCCCAAAATTAATTACTACTAGGTAAAAAATAATCTAAATGTGATATTATAAATAACCACCTTATCTATATAACAAAAAACATTTAATATTAATGACCTCATTTAACCCTGGAGGTTGATCCGCCCCCAAAATTAACTGCCAAAGTGCCTCTTTTTGTTCTAACCTGTTATTAACATCACCTAATAATAAACCTTTTTCTACATAATCCAAAATGAAAAATTCAAACTTTTTGAAATCGGTGCACAACTGAGCATGTCTTGCTAGGGAATTATTTTTGTCTTTATTCCTAATGGCCAACACGTGTTCGTAAATTCTACGTTTTAGGACCCTTATTGTCTTCCCAATATAATAGCTGCCACATGTCGTACATGATGCTATATAAACCACGTGATCGCTGTGACAATTGAAGTACTTGTGAGCCCACTGTCACAAATGAAGTGTTGCTCATATAACGACATTGTCTACAATCCTTACAGGCAAAAGTGCCTTTTTTGTTGCTAACTTCTCTAACTGTGGTATGTGACGCAGAATTTGTGTGTTCCAAAATGTGTTTTACATTAATCACGTTCTTGTACGTGAACCTTGGTCTAATTCCCAAACAAGATACTAGATCATTATTACCCAAAATGATCCTCCAGTTTTTTTCAATAATTTCTCTAATGTACCATAATTCATTTGATATTGGAAGGGGAAATGCAGTATAAAACTCTTCCACAACTCCTTTGTCAATATTTTGTAAACCAACATGGGCCGTAACCTCAGTGTTAGTTGTTGAAAAATTGGCTTGGCTACATTTTTTCTTAGCCTTTTTACCTCCTTTCCTAATCCTTTTACCCAATTAACTTTGTAACCCCTTTCAACAAACATTCTTCTTAATGTAACTAATTCTTCATAATAAATGTTGTCTTCTGATGTTAATCTACTTAACCTGATCATTTGACCTTTTATGACATTTTTGTTCATATGTGGAGGATGAAGACTGTCTTTGTGAAGGTATTGGTTGGCAAAACAGGGTTTCCTATATATCTTACTGTGTACAGTTCCATTTAATGAATCTATATATAAATTCAAATCAAGAAAACTAATATCTTTTCCATACCCACTAGACTTAAAAAATAAAAAACTTGTTGTGTTATTTAAATCATGTACCATATTATCAAACTCCATTTTACTCCCAGTCCAAAGAAAAAAAACAAATCATCTATGTATCTAACATAAAACACTGCTTTGTTAAAACTTGGATGGTTTTTAAGATGTTCCTGTTCCCGGTTTGACATAACAATGTTTGCGAATTTAAAACAAACGCCCACAGATGGTTTTAGGGGGATCAAGCTGTGAGGCAGTAAAGATCAGATTGCGAAGTGTATTGCAACATCATTCATAATAGTTGTTGTTTTATTATACGTGGGAGCTTTTGTAGAATTTAATTTAAAACATAAGATTTTTTCAGTTAGAAAGTACGTGGTCATCATATAGGTAAGAACTTAATGTTAATATATTTAGATAAGAGATTCAAGAAGTTTCAATGTACATTAAAACAAAATACACGCTCAGACATCGGTGCGTTAGGTTATCAGTTTTGTCTGTATATACACACATTTTAGAGCACTGACATATAGAAGTCGGTGTGGTATCATATGTTTTAGAGAGTTGACATTTTGTCACTACGAGTTTTAAAGAAAAAGTTTGTACAGTTAAACCATCATATATTTTCAGTATGAGTGAAGTTTGTGGAAGGGTGAATGATTTATGATTAGAGTACTTTTGAACAATTGTTTAAGAATTCAACAAATTATTTAATAGTTGATTGTTTGTATAACAAGATTCATTACATCATTTCCTGTAACTTTGTTTAAAAATGAGAGCAGGGGAGAGCTCCCGTTTTTTCTGAAGAAGTTCACGTTTTAATTAAAGGTGGATGAAAGCGCTAATTGCAATTGTGCTTTTTGTGGATTCCAACGCAGGCAACTGTCCGTTTGGTTGTTCCCATTAGTCTTAGACACAGGTCAGGCATATTTTTATCAACCAAAGGAGAAGTTGAGGATAGCAATTAATAAAGAGAAAAAGGAATTTATCTGGGAGGAGATGATAGCTAGAGTCAAGTGGGATAAGCCGATTCTTCCAGTAGAACAGGTCGGATTGGGATTACCTGATTTGAAGGGGTATTTCAGAGCTACATGGTTAAGACTCCTCTACATAGACATAGTACAAGCAGAAAACTTGTGAAAAGTGGAAAGTCATGATGATGAAACAGGGGGGAAGCTGAAGAAACTGGGATTTTGGATGCAGGCCTTTAAGGAGAATAACAATAATCATACAGAATATTATATCTATAAAGTAGCAGAAAGTATCCTAAGAACTAAGCCAATGGGAATGGAGAAAGGATGTTCTGCTGATATGGATGACTGCAATTAGGGATATAGACAATAGGCAAGAGGGGGTTAGAATTTATTGGAGAAAACTGGCAAAGGAACCAAGGTACTGGGAGAAAATAACTAGACGTGGAAAGATGATAGAATGGGAACTCGCCAAGAATGTATTTGAACAACAGGTTAGGGATTACCTTCCCTATCAAGGATTGATAGAGTATAGGCAAAGAGAAAGAAATAGGGGGGTCCAAAACAAAAGACCAGCACTGGTAGACTTTCTAGTAGACTCTAGAATAGAAGCTGCCATTAAAAAATGAACAATTAGTACAACATATAAAATATTGCATGATAACTATAAGGATCAATCAGAGGAGGTTAGAAGGGATTGGGAAGAGAGATTGGATAAGCAAGTCACAAAGAAACAATGGGATGATATATGTATATCTCCCAAATAGGCAACAAAATCTAGAAGATTTAGGATTTTTACTTGGAAATGTTTATGTAGATATTTTTATACCCCAAGTAGACTCCAGAGAATTTTTCCTTAGCTAGACAATGAATGTTGATGGTATGACAGGGAAGAAGGAGGTAATTAGGAACATATTTTCTGGGAGTGTGGTGAGTTGATGGACTTTAAGGATTCCCTGCAGGATGCACTGTTGGAGATGCTGGGTGGGCAGATTGGTGTGATGAGAGAGATGATTTTTCTGAGCTACAGAATCGGAATTGCCTAGACATGGTAAGGCCTTGCTGTGTCTAATTATGATTGCTGCCCAAAAAAAAAAAAAAACTGCTAGAAAATGGAAATCAAAAGCTAAACCAACTATGCTAGAAGTAGTGAATATAGTAACAGAGAAAAACTGAGATATTTAGTAAAGGGTAGGAGCAAACTACATAGGAAAAATGGGAACTGTGGGAACAATACGTACAGAGGAGGAAAGATGTTTAAATGAAGGCAGGACTTAAATGAGCTATGTAATGTTTGACTGAAAATGATTGGGTAGATTATAAGTGATGTATAATGTTTGCAACTGGGAGTGTGTCAGTATGGTTTTTAATGTAAAATGCTTGCAACTAGGATTGTGACAGTGTGGTTTGTTTTCATTTATATAAATGTATGATTGCCTGTGTCATAAGTGATGGTTTAATAAAGATGTTTCTTGTTAGAAAAAAAGTGTAGGACTTAAATAATTTATGTAATGCTGCTTAGGTTATATGATATATAGCAATATATGTGAAGTATACTGTTTGTAAAGGTAAACTTGTTAATACAGTTTGATTACTTTTATATAAATGGAAATGTGTCTATGCCACAACTGATAATTCAATAAAGTTGTTAAAAAAAAGAACAAGACAAAAACAGCAGCAGTGACAGAAAGTCACCCTGCAATAATCCCCTATGAATTTTTCCCTGAGATAATAATTTGTCCTTTATCATGGCTTAGCTGCAAAGTAGTTTGCCATTATGTCATGGTCGCTGTAATGAAAGAGATTGATGTAGGCTCTGTCTTATACATCTGCAAGCACACCTTTATCCATGAATGTGAGATGCTGTCAAATGCTTTTTTGTAATCTATCCATGCCATACTTAGATTCTTCCCCTTTTTACAATTCTCCATTATGACTTTATTTAAAAATAAATGATCTTTTGTTCCGTATGACTTTCTTTTGTTACTCCTTTGTTCTATTGCCACAATTGAGTTTTCTTCTAAATGTCTATAAACTCTGTCAGCATCAATTCCATTATATAGTTTATATATCGTTGGAAGGTGAAGTTATTGGTCTGTAGTTTTTAGGTAGCTTGCAGGTTCACTCCTAAGAAGGAGTAATGTTTTTCCTGCTGTTAACCAGGTTGGTGTCTGTTCAGGGACTTACATAATTAGTTCTTATGTAAACATTTTCATGTAAAGATGTTAATATTTTTAGCCAGAAGTTAGATATTGCATCTGGGCCTGGAGTTTTCCATTTAGGAGCTTTTCTTGATTTTGATTCAGTTTCTCTGGCTTTTACTTCATTCCATTTCATATCCTGTACATTTGAACTTCTTATTGATTCTTTTATTTTTTATATCCATTCAACATCTTTGTTATGTTCCACAGGGTTATCATAGATAGTTCTCCAAAATTTGTTTATTTCTTCAGTTTTTTTTTTTTTTTTTTTTTTTGTGGCATTTCTATTCCTTTTAGTGTGTTTCCCAGTTCTCTTTGAAATGTTTTGGGTCATCAATAAATTGCTTATTTTGTACTTTTCCTTTATATTTGTCTACATGCCTTCTTATGCTTTCTGCCTGTGCTGATATATTTAGTTTATTGTTTGCCATAGTGTATGATGGATCCTGGTCTGTTCTAATACTGCACACTGCTTTATCACATCTATCTTTCTAAGAATATTTGTTGATCTGTTTCCTCTTCTATACTTTTCTAACAGTGACACTTCTTGTCTTAATTGCTTTATAGTTTTCGTTATTCAATACTTCCATGTTAGCATTTAATTTGTTCCCTTCCTTTCCCTTATTGCCCTGTATTTTTATAGTAAGACTTTATCTGTTATTAATTTAGCTGCACCCTAATATATTCTTTTTTTACTCAGAAATGTTTTATTCATTTCCAAATATAACAATAGTTATAATTACATTTATCTAAATGATTAAGATATTATAACATTCTATGTACAGTATTTACAAATGGCCTGGGTGAGAATAAGAAAAAACAATCTGTGAAAATATTTAAGTTACACATTAAGAATCTGTGTCCATTTTTAATGTCTCAATAAGAGAAAGAATTTTCTCCCAAGGGTTATTGATCCATGTTTTAGGGGTAATTCTCAGTTCCTTGACTTTAATTTCCAACAGTGATGTTTTTTCTTGTGATGCATTTCCTAGCTACTGCTAGTATAGTCCAAAGAAGATATAAAATGTTTTATTCATTTCTGTGTTATTATTAACATTTTAAAAAATAGAGACTTAGTACAAAGGAGTCTGTAAATATAGCTTGAAGAAATTTACTGATTTCTTCCCAATATTTTTTAATGTTAATACAATCATATAGCATATGGATCCAGTCTGTTTCACATTTTAATGAACATCTCCAACAAATAACATCTTTGGATGAGTTCATTTTGGCTAATTTGCTGGGTGTAATAAGTGCTCTATGCAGAAATTTCCATGTATATATCTTCCATACTTGTAATTTGGGTGTTAATTTAATTTTGTACAATAGATTAATTTTACTTTCCATTGATAGATTTATTGAATGTCTTCTTGTAATGAAATTCCAATAATTTTGATTGGGTTTAACTTTATAGTTCATTAAGATTTTGTATATTTTTGATTCTTGGTTTGTCCAGTTGTAATTATTATATATAACTTCATGCATATAATTTATAAATTTAGGCCTGGTTTTAAAAGATGAATTGTTAATTATTCTGCAAAGATCTTGTGCGTATGGTAATATACTTTGAAGCACTAGCCAATCTGTTTTTGAGATATCATATATTTTTTATTTGTTGAGTATCTAGTACTATTTGGTTCTTTATACAATGTTGCCAACATGTAAAGTGTTTTATTTCCCAATTAGTAATAGTGATTTTATGGATCTTATTAAATAAATATTTTGTGGAGCTGAAAGGCATTAATAACTCTATCCATAATTGTATATCTGTTTCGGTGTTAATAAATCTTCTGAATAAATTGTAAATGTAATTTATATAGTTTAGATTAATTGGTTTTGTTATATTATATTGAAAGTTGACACATAATATATGCCAGTTTATTATTTTGATCATTTAGCATAAGATTTTTGTGTTATTTTATTTTCATTTAAGAAAATAATAGTATGTAGAGTTTGCCAGTTGGAAGAAAAATTCGGATCTACCCAATTTATGATTGTTCTAAAAATAGAAGCTTTGATATATGTCTCTATATCTGGAAAGTTAATTCTTCCCAATTCCCATGGCCTAATGTGATGTGTGAAAGCTATCCTGTTCCTTTCTGGAAACCAAAGGAAATTTAAAAGGATTTTGTTTATCTCTTTTAAATACTTTTTATTTGGTATCATGGGGATAGCTTGTGCTCTGTAATTTATTTTTGGAAGTAGTATCATTTTTATTATTTCCAAGCTATCCTCAAATTTCAGATAGATTTTGTTCCATTTTGCTGTTTGTGCTTTCATGTTATTTACAATATTATTATAATTTGTTGTTAAGGTTGATTCCATATTTCCACATAGGGTTATTCCTAAGTAATTTATAGTGGAAACCTGTTTACCAATTATATGATTTGTATTTAATAGAATGTCATATTTCTTGTTCAATAACATATATTTAGACTTTGTTTTGTTAAAGCGAAGGCCTGAAATAAGATAAAATTTTTCCACTAGCTCATCTAGTTCTTGTAAAGATTCTTCTGAAACAGACAGAGTAAGTAGAATGTCATCAGTGGATAACACAATTTTTGAGTTAAGTTGGCCATATATGTCGATACCTTTTATTTTAAGGTCACAACGTATTGACAATACAAATAATTCTATTGCTAGCGCAAATAAAATGGGAGACATTGGGCAACCTTGTTTTTTGGCCTTGGTTATCTCGATGGCTTCTGAGGTAAATGACCCAAGTTTTACATAAGCAAGATTATTTTTATATATATTTTTTATCAATGTAATGAAGTGAGAGGGAAATTCATAAAGTTCAAGTGCTTTGAAAAGATATTCCCATTTTACTGCATCAAAAGCTTTTTCTATGTCTAATGCAAGTATAAGAGCTTCCTGATTATCTCTATTTAAAAAGTCTATGTTGTTCTTCTTTCGGCTTTTCTCTGTTAGGGGTTGTCACAGCGGAACTCTGCTCCGCTAATGATTGGCAGTAGATTTTTTTTACAGGTGCCGAGGTGCCAGCTCGACGCCCAAACTTCAACAAAGGCACGCCCATTCTATGCAAAAATTCTTTGAATGTTAACATGAGTGTGCCTATTGTATATGAACCCTGTTTGAGCTTCATTTATAATGTGTATCAAAGATTTTTAATCCTGTTAACTAAAATAGACATAAAGATTTTATAATTGTTATTAAGTAATGAAATTGGTCTTTAGGAATTACACTGTTTAGGATCTTTATTTTCCTTTATGATGGGTGTAATTAGTGAATATCTCCATGAGTGCGGTATTGTATTTTATGATTGTATTTCATTTAGTGTTCTATGAATTATTGATATTGCTGAAGTTGGGAATATTTTATATAATTCAATTATTATTCCACCAATTTCTGGAGCTTTACTGCTTTTACTTTCCTTAATTTTTTCAATAATTTCTTTATGGGATAATTGTTTTTGAATATCTATTTTTAATTTTTCCAGTATTGCTTTTATTTTAGGAAAATTTAGATCTATATCTAAAAAGTTGAAGTGGGACTTGTCATCTCTATAATGTTCAGTGTAATGATATTTAAATGCATAAAGAATATCATTTATATCTGATACTTTTTTCCTTCCCTTCATGAAAAATATTTCTGATATTATTTTCAATAGTTTGTCTTTTAATTCTCGTTGCTAGATTATGCATATATTTAGGTGAGATAGAGTATGAATTAAGTTTTACTTTTTCTATTGCCAAGTTAGTTTTATGTGTTAGATTTCATTATATTTTTTTATTAGTTCTGCAATTGCCTTTTTATTGCTGGATGGGTTTCCTGATTCATTTTTATTGATTTCTATGATTTGTTTTTGAATATTGTGTAATTCTGATTCACATTCTTTTGTTTTATTTTTGAACCATGAAAGGACTTTCCCATATAAATATGTGTTCATGGTGTCCCATAAGATTACTATATTTGATTCTTCAGTATAATTTGTATCTCGGAAAAATTGTACTTCTGAATCTAACCATGGTTTGAATTGTTTTATTTTTGTAATATAAGCTGGTATTCTTGTCATATAAATTAATCTTTTATAGTCTACTTGTAATTTAAGAATTAATGAGTTATGATCTGAAAAGGGGCATGGAATTATGGAAAATTTGATTATTCGTATTTAATTCCTGAGATATATGAATTTTGTCTGTTCTTGTTTGGGTGCCAAATCTATGATCTTGGTGAGAAAATGATAAAGAGTTATTCTCTTTGTATCTGTATGAATCCATTAGATTTACACTTTTGCTCCATTTTTTAAATACTTTCCCTATTGGATTAAGATGAAAACTCCTTTTGTTAGTGGTCTCCGAATTATCCAGGATGCAATTAAAATCTCTTCCTATTATCAGGTTGCCTTAAATATATATTTACCAGTGTCCAGATTCTGTTCTTGAATTTCACTATTACAGTTGCAATAAGTCCATCTTTGTCTTCATAGTTATAAATAATTTGAGGGTTAGTAACATTTTTTCTCCATAAGAGTAATACTCATCTGGTCTTTTTTTTTGTATAAAGAATGAGATCATTTTAAGTATTCATTAAGGTTCCATACACATTTATTATTTTGTTTTAAAGTGAGATTCTTGGAGAAATACCACTTGTACTTTATTTAATTTTAGATATCTTAATATATTTGATCTTTTCCTTGAGTTATTTAAACCATTAGTATTTAGAGAAAGAAAGGTTAAATCCATTTATTGTTTGTGTATATAAAGTGTTTATGAATTGATTTATGTTCAGTGTTGTTTTATAACACAAAAGCTGTGTAACATCTCTATTGATTTTATTTGTTGTAGACAGACTGTTTTTTTTTCTTTTAAGAAATCTAAATTAGATCTAAGTCCATGCCAATAACGAAAAGGAAAAATGAGTGATTTACAATTAAACACATATAACCAAGTAGTCAAACATTTTAAAGATCCCATTAACAAACATGGAGTGATATACATTCCTAATCTGATAGACAAAAAATATATCAGATTATCTCTCATATCTACCAACAAGTATAAAGGAAATTTGTCTCCCTCCGAGCTCCAATTTAGAATCTCTAACCAAAAGACAGCTGGTTCACCCAGGCTAACACTGTATTGAAAAGCAAATAAACTGTCTGTGCAATCCAGTAATAAAAGTTCTGTTAAAATCCAGAATTTAATGAAAAGAATGAAATAAAACAAAATAAGAACACAAATAATAAAAATTAAGTCCCTTGTCCAACGATAAGCGCTTTCGAATGGTTCTTCTTCAGATCGTATGATTGGATTGCACAGACAGTTTATTTGCTTTTCAATACAGTGTTAGCCTGGGTGAACCAGCTGTCTTTTGGTTTGTGGATTATTTATTGGACAGTTCACCACAGCAAAAGGGAATATCTCTTCAATTTAGAATCTCTGGAGATATGCTGATTTCATATAAAAATATCAATGTTTATTAGATTAAAATAAAATTCTCTGATATTAATTATAATCATAGTATGGAATTTTATTTATGTCTTCTCAATGTGATTTTTTAATTCTTTATAGTTGATGTATTCTTTATAGTTTACTTTAAACCTTAGCAAATACAAATGTATCTTGAAAACATTCTGTTCTAAGAACAACTAACATTTCTATAAGATCTAATAACTATAATTGCATAATTAATAAATGATATATTGTCCAATAGTATAACAACTTGTCTGATTAATTTTCTATGCTAGTATTTTCTTAAATAATCAATAAGCTTTTGTATAGTTGAAAATGATACTGGTAATACTGAAGAAAGAAGAGAGGAAACAAGTTTTTAATTAGTTATATATTATCAGTGGCATTCACAATTTGCAACTCAGTATATCTTGTGCATACAAGCATCATCAATCTTATTATATAGTAATGTATTTTGTTTACAAGTGTAGTAAAATATTTCACATGATTATGTTTGTAATACTTGTGTACTAAAGTAGGGTTTTGTTTAAACTCCAGTAATAAACCATGTTTTATCAATACAGCTTTTAGTTGATTATGCATATTAGGATATGTCTTTTTTCAGCTAGAGTGATATCATAACAATTCTTGTTCTTTTTTGAAAGTTTTTACTCAACATATATTTGTATTGTTAAGTCAGTTGTAAAAATAATACAACTGCCTTGAGTTATTACTTCAGTGTCAAAATTAAACAGCTTAATAATTGTATTCTTTTACAGTGCTTACAAGTATCTGAATGGTGCTTGCCTCACTGCATTTCTTTTATCTATATTTGTCTTTCCATTTGGGCTATGTAACTTGTCAATAATTATTATTATAGCATCAGATTTATAAGCATGCATTGACTAAACATTTATTATGTTCTTGTTAATATCATATAAATGATATATTCCTGAATCATTCATAGACTGACAACTATTCTGTAATCAATCTGTTGAGCATTAACATATTTAATGCACTCCTCTTGCTTACATGAATATTTTCCACCTTTACCCATTATTTGTTTGTCCCTTGAGATTTGGGTGCTTTTCAAGTCATGGTAGTTTTCATTACTATTGCTGCAAGAATTGATATTAGCTATTATATGATCTAGTATACTGTTAATCTCTTCTTATACTGTTCTTACTCATTAGATTTCATTTATCAGTGAAGTAAAGTGATTCTGCTAACTTTTTACTTTACGTGTTTCTTTTCTGAGTTTTCTTCTTTATAAGTTTCAGTATTTGTTATTAATATGCATTTACAACTCACTTCCAGCAGAATAAATTAAGATGTGCTTCCTCATCCAGTCTGGTAACTTGAGTATTTAGTTGTTTATATGTAGAGGGGTTTGTGTATTTGGAAAAGTAGCTATACTCCTGTTTATGTTTAAAAGTGGTATATACCACTTTAAGAACTCCTTCCTTTATTGAGGAAGAGAAAAAAAGAGATAGCACGTGAGTGCGTGAATACCCATTCCATGGGCTTGTTTGCAGTCACTTTTTCTTCCCCTACAAGCTAATTTCGTGTTTGCTAATTCCTAATTAATTTAATAGGCACTACACAGGTACCATTTTTATCTCAGCTTGTATTACAGTTATAGTGTGCTTCAAAGGCTTCATAAATGCCAAGTTAGTTCAGCTCTGTATATATTGTTGATTATGACTTTCGCTATCGTCTCTGAATGTATTCCACACTTCCTGATATACTGTAGGTTCTGCATTGGGTTACTTTGTGTGATTGTCAATGAGAAGTGTTATTTTTTTTTGACTGCGAAGTGAGATAACATTTGTGAGTGCTCATGGATGTTCGCAGTCAAAAAATTGTCAATGTACGGCTTCTTTGAGCACTTCACTGTTTAACTGAACTTTATTTTTTTTTTAACAGAGAAGCCGTTAGTGTTTTTTAACTCAAAATCTACTATAATAAGCCATTACTCCTAAGCAGAGATATATTTGAAGGAACATATTCTTCATTAATGTACCTTTTTCAAGTCAAACAGGTTACACATCTAGAGTTACTATAAGAATGCAAGCCCTTATAAATATCATTTGCATATTGCGAGATAAAATACATTATAGTAGTTATTGCTTCTTGTAGACTGCTGATCACTAGTTTAATGTTATTTTAATTAACATTTCATTTATAATAGCATAATCTCTCCTAATTTAACATTGATTAATAGATCCTGTGTTCAATATTCATGTATCTAAACAAGTGGAAATTTGTGAATTGTGATAGACAAAGGAAAAATAAGTTAAAAGTACATACTTTTTGTTTACTTGGATATGATGATTATATCCTAGTTGAATCTTTGAGAGTTTTTTTGGTTTCTGTGGTTTTAAGTTCAGTTTTTAGTTTATTCTTCCTCACATCAGTTCAAGTATTTTTTTCAGGAGATCTTTTCAATGTGTTAGATGCTGACCAGTCCATTTCTTCTGGGATTGTAATTATATTGTTGTTTTTTATGAAGGAAGATGCTTCCTCAAAGTTGTTGAAGGTCCTCATGTCATTTGAGTAAAAAAATGTGATTTTTGCAGGATAGACAAGTTGTGCTTTTATTTTATTTTGTTTAAGAAGTTTCACAAGTGGCCAGTTTTTTTTTCTTTCATTCTAGTACTCTTGTAGAATAGTCACTGTCAAATCTTATTTGATTTTGTATATATGTTAAGGGACTTTTCCTCCAAGCTGATTTCAGTATAAGTTCTTTGTCCAGATATGACAGGAATTTTACTACACTTGATCTTGGATGTGCTTTAGGTGAAGAGGGTATTGGTTTTCCTATGGCTCTGTGCGCTCTCTCTATACCATTTGATAATCCCTCTTTTAGGTCTAGTATTTCAAGTGGCCAAGAGTTTAAAAATAAAATGATGTCCTCACCTTCAGTTTTCTCTGGAAGACCAAACATTCTTATATTTGTTCTCCTTTCCCTGTTCTCCAGGTCATCTATTCTACTGATTAGCCAGTTGTTCTGTTGTAGTAGGAAATCAGTCTGATTTTCTTCTTCCATAAGTCTCCCATCTATGTCACTTAGTGATGTTTCCATATCTAATATTTTAGTTTGTTGTAATATTTCCTTGAGGACATCAGTTTGTTTTTGGAAGTTTTCTTTAAGGTTTTCTAAGATGTCTGTAAATCTATCCAGTTTCAAAAATGGTTCATGTGGTGTGGATGACATCAGTTGAATTTCCTTCTTCAGAGTAGTTTCAGAGTGAGAGTTATTTGAGCTGCTCATTTCCACACAATTGAAGTAATCTCCAGGTTATTTTGACAGGAAAATCTCAACATAATTTCTTCAAATTTGGTGTGTTTGCAGTTTAGAAGTTCCTTATTAAGATTTGTCTTTTTTTTGTTTGATAAAGATTTTTTTCCTCTATTCTAGTATAATTTTTGTGGAGCTCTAAAAAGATGCTGCTATCAGTTGGCCATCTATGCTCTGCCTTCACACATATATTCTGTTTACGTCTGTTACATCACATGAATTACTGTGTTCATTTGATTCATCAGACTTCTAACATTTTGGGTCTTATTGACCTTCTGTAATCTATTTCTTTCATCATCTTAATATGGCTATCCATCTCTATTAAATCAAGAAACTCTTCCCTTAGATCTTTCTCTTTTAAAATGAGGGCACATTTTTTTTTATTCTCAGTTTCCTGCAGGTATTCTGGAGAAAGTTTCAGAACATATTCCTGTGACATATTCTCTTCATTTCATCCTCTGTCATCCATTGCTCTTTCATATGGGAACTCACTGGCCTTTTACTCCACAACAGTGACTGCATCAGAGTTGCCACCGTTTCCTGCTCTTTCCCTTGTTGTGCAACTCCAACTGAACTTTTTTACTGGTTTCCTACTGAAAGTTTCAAAGTATCTTCATATGGGAACTGATCAGATGCTTCCCGTTCCACAGATTTCTCTTTAATTTTGGGATACATTGTTCTGTTATGCTGTCATGTTACCAGAGTTGGATTTTCTGCACTAAATCCTTCACTTAGTAGGTAATCCATATTTTCAGTTTCTATTCCTTTAACCTCTCCATTACTAATCCTCTTTCTACTTTCCCCTTTTGTTGTCTTATTTTTTTGTATTCTAAAATGTTCCATATCCAGATACCATTATCTGTATTTCTCTTCAAATATCTTTGGTGCCGCCTTTTTGTGTTTATTAGTTTTGCTTTCTCCTTTGCATAAATATTGCACCATATTAAATCTCTTTTTCTTTCCCATGTCCATATTTCTTCTTCAGATGTCTCCTGCTCCTCCTTTTTCTCCTTACTTTGGGGACTCATTGTTCCATTGTGATATGACATAATCTGTGTTAGACTTCCTACACTAATGCTTCACTTTGCAGGTATTCCATAACTTCATCTTCTATTTAACTTTTACTTTAATAATCTTCTGTTCTACATTCCCCCTTTGTGATCTTATGTTTGTATAGTGAAATGTTCCATATATGGATGCCTTTGCCTGTATTTCTCTTCAGATATCTTTCTAGCTGCCTTTTTGTATTGATGAGTTTGGCCTTCTCCTTTGCATAAATATTACACCATATCAGGTAGCTCTTTCTTTCCCATGCCCAAGTTTCTTTTTTTATACCTTTCAAAAATCTCGAGATGTTCTTTATATTTTTGAACTTCATCATCTGCTTTTTTTCCAAACAGCCCAAGGTCTATTGGTCTATATAATGTTTTTCATGAATCTGTTGTATTGAACATAAATTTTCATTGGAAGCTTTTGACAGGTTTTGTTGTGTAAGTATTTTTCTTTCCTCTAATTTCTGTCTTAATCTTTTTGTATGTCTTCTAGCTGGAAATTCTAGGCTTCATGCATAATAGTAACCATATATAATGTCTTTCTTATCCTCAGTAGTCCACTCTCTCATATTTTTTGGCTTGTCATTGTTTGTGGAGTACTACTTGCTTCTGTAACAGGGGGAACCATCCACCACTGAGTCTGGCCTGACCCCATTGTAGGAATGTTTAGATGTCTTGAGAATTCTACACTGTATTTTTTCCACTTCTGGCACCAGTGCACCTACCAGGATTGGGCACTTCTTAATCATGGGGCTTGTGCACCCACCTGTCTTTTTTATTTTTTAAGTTACTTCTATCCATGCTACATGCTATGTAAAATATATTATATATATATATATATATATATATATATATATATATATCAGTGTCGTCTTGGTGAGATCTTTTGAAAACAAAGTCTACCTTATGAAGGTACTCGCCAAGACTTCAGGATGCATTCAGTTCCAGCAATAGTACTCTCCTTTGCTTGCTGATTTTATCATCTTCCCATTTGGACCCTGTCTGGTTCTATAGATTGGGAGATGATCACTGAGGCAGTCAGACATGTTTATTTTTTTCTTTTCTTGCATTTCCTTTCAGGACTGTAGTCTCCCTGCTTGAGGCAATAAACATCTGAATCTTCTGGAGTACTAACTCTGTTTTTATGCAACTGTCCTCAAGCAACACAGTAGTTAAGGGACATGGAAAGTCAATGAAATTTTGGAAGGATATAAGCCATAGCTTAGGCTACTGCAGCAGTAATCTGTTAGAACATCTACGGTTATGGTAAATTTACTTACACAACTGTATTTTATATTCACATTATGTTTTGTAAGTTGCAATAAAATGATTCTATAGTATATTGTAGCAGAGCAGTCACTAAGAATGGTACTCCTTTACATACTATGTGTATCAGAATAACACATCCGGTATTAGAGTGCTTCTTGTAAGATATTCTGTAGTTTTTATGTAAATTGACAGGATGTGTAATCCCTGTTACCAATAAAACATAGCAGTGTAGTGATACTCTACAAAGCATGGGTACAGTAATTTTTTGCATATCTGAGAGCCAGAACTAAAGTATAGCTCTATATACTTCCTTAAAGTTGCATTCCAGTTTAACATTGCCACTCTTTTTTCTCCTATTGTTTAAGTCTGCCCCCCCCCCCGCCAAGACATTAATCTAAACGTTTCTGAAATTCTAACCATAGCTCCATTTTCCCCACACCACCCACCCTTCTCTTGATTTGGTTTTAAATAGCTGCCTTTTACACCCCTTATGGCAACCTGACTTCCAAAGTTCCTCCCTCCCTTCTTTTATTGTTATTGTCTGTTGTGTTACCTATTTAAGTTCTTTCCCACCCATTGTTTTCCATATATCCATAATACTAAGTGCCTACCAGCAAACCAGTATTGCACTTGAACAAACATCAATTGCTATAAACTGTCTTCTATCTATTTTCCCTAAGCTGCCATCTGCTTGCCACCCTTGCTACACTCTGGGGGGGGGGGGTCCTAAGTTAATCCTGCTCAATCATTGGCAGATAAGATTAGTTTTACTGATTTGCACTTCAGCTAACTGTTTATAGTGCTACTGCTTTATTTTTGCTTTATTTGTTGTTTTGCCTGTAAATGTTTTTAAAGGTTCATAACACTTGAAATTGCCTTATCAAGGTAGTTTAAGTTTTGTTGTAGCATTAAACTAGCAAGCAACCTTTCTTGGTGTTATTACATCAAGAGGTTATCAGTGCCCTGTACAGACACAAATGCTCAGAAATTAAATTTTATATATACAGCTTCCCTTAGAACTAAAATCTATAACTTAATGTGACTAAAACAAAGGCATTGCATGGAGACAAGCTTAGAGCAATTAGTTTGCACATTAAACAGCACTACTAATATCAAATCTTAGTACAATCTAACCTAGTCTAGTGCCAAACTCCAGAGACTACCCAAGGAGACCTCTCTATAACCCAGTCCATGACCTATAGTAGTTCATCGAAATACGGGTCCAGACAACATGGGTGTGCAATTTCCAAATGTCTCTGTAGCCATCCTGGCAGATATGAGTATCCTGAAACAATGCAACAGTCATCTCATGTTTACAGACAACCATTTAATCTTTAAAGAAACAAATATAGTATGTGAGAGATTTATATACACAATTTCATTGGAGGCAAAAATCTCTCATATAAATAAGGTTGTCAGGAACACATCCACCACACAGTGTTCACCACACACATAGACCAATTTATGCAGAGAAACTAAAAAGTAATCTTCCCAGACTGCAAAGACCTCCTAAGTCTATAAACTGCAGTGCCAGCCCTCAGCAGTCTCTAAGGCACTCACCAAAAGCAACACCAAATACCAAACATACGCCTAAACCCAGTGGATCGCCAAGAGCAAAACCCATAAGGCAAGCAAACACATTGCCCAATACTCTTGTCATAGGGAACTCCATTGTACGACACAGAGATGCCACACTCAACACTAACCAGACTGAACAAGGAGAAGATAACGGTTGGTAATCTGCAGATTAAACAAGGAGAAGATAACGGTTAGTAATCTCCAGATTAAACAAGGAGAAGATAACGGTTAGTAATCTCCAGATTAAACAAGGAGGAGATAACGGTTAGTAATCTCCAGATTAAACAAGGAGAAGATAACAGTTAGAAATCTCCAGATTAAACAAGGAGAAGATAACGGTTAGTAATCTCCAGATTAAACAAAGAGAAGATAAAGGTTAGTGGCTTATCTGAAGCCAGGATTCACCAAGTTACATACGGACTCAACTCTACAGCAGGTACTAGTATGATTCTATTATAGTTCATGTGGGAGTTAATGACCTGAGACATACTTCCCTGGACTGTATGAAGAGAGACATTGTTGAGCACTCTGAATCTGTGTTTCAGATAGATATGTGCCTTGCATTGAACAGCATTCTACCTTCACCAAGGATGGTGCCACAATACAAACAAAAGATGATTGACTTCAATAATTGGCTTAGTTTCTGGTGTCTTTCAGGGATATTCAATATTTGACAGCATGGGAAGACATAGTTAACAAAACACATTGCTTTGCAAATGATGGTCTACCCCTTTCTCTTATAGGCTTCCAAATATTGGCTTAAACACTTTATCCACCCCTTAGAGCTTTTTAGGCAGTGCCAAATTGACAAACCTACTGACATTGCAAAAAAAAAAAGAAAGGTAAAGGTGCTACTGCTCAATACTAGGAGCCTAAACAATAAACCCCACACCCTACAAGCTCTCCTCATTAGGGAATATAGACATCTGTGTTGCTACTGACACATGGCTTAAATCTGCAGAAAGTACTCATGCAGTGCAAGGCTTCAGTGCCTTTCACACAGTTAGACCATCAGCTGCACAGACAGGGACAAAAGGTGGAGGCTCAGTCTGTACTAGCAACACTCATAACTCTACATAGGCTAAACAGGCCGATGCCCTGGAATTTATCCACATGTAAATCACCACAGACAAAGTCCCATACCAGAGCCAAACAAGCTATTAGTCACTCTGTATGTCCCTAGAATCCCATAGCTTATACCCACACCTACTGGAGACACTCACTATTAAACCAAATTCCCTATTTATAGGAGACTATCCCTCTATAGACTGGAACATAAATTGCCTCATACTTTTTGGCACAATAATTCCTATTTTTTTTAACAAAAATACCCCTGACCAGATAGCGCACGCTCCCACTAGAGGTTCAAACATACTTGACCTGGTACTCACCATTATAAGTCCTGATCCACCCCCTAGTGTCATGTGTTCACTGGTGAGGTTGGACCACAAAACTGTCACCTTTGAAATAAATATTAAACTCAGTAAACCCTGAAACAGTTAGGAATTATTCCAAAGCAAGCTACATCCTATGAAGTGATAATTTGTCAAAATTCAGTGCCCCTTTAAACCCTGAGTTCACAGCAACCTATGCAGAATTGTTCACAGAGACCCTATACAACCATGTAAATGGCTATATAGAGACTACTGTACCTACTAGAAGTAAGACCAAAACAAACCACACTGGTGGAATCCTAACCTTGATAGGGTATATAATAAAAGGAAAAAAGTCATGGTTAAATCAGGAAGAGCAACTTCCATATTAATATGATCTCCCTAATTAAACTAAACAGGAAGCTAAGAGGTCTAATTAAGTCCAACAAGGCCAAGTATGAGGTCAGGATAGCTTCACATGCTAAAGACAACCACAACGCCTACTACAGCTATGTCCAAAATCTCAAAGGTAGTACATATCAGTGTGGCAAACTATTTGTCAATGGTGCTACCTTCACTGAGCAGAATAACATAGAGAATTTGCTGGCTGACAAATTCAGCTCAAACTTCAACCCCCCTCCCCCTTCATATACATACTAGCAAACACAGCCTCACTGTGCCCTGAGAATATCTTAGGATGCCTCTTATATAGCGTGAAACATGACCACTTGAATCCCTTTTCAACTATAGCCTTAAAACTGGCTTTGCACCACAAGAATGGAGGACTGCAAGGGTTATTCTACTTCCCACCTACTAGTCTGATTAGTCTAATATGCAAAGCCATGGAATGAATTATCATTGAAGTGATCAACAAAGACATAGGCAACCTTCATACACTGGACCTAATCCAGTTTAGCTTTGTTAAGGGAGGGTCATGCCTACTAAATCTGGTGGACTTTGAGAATGTCACCAAGTCAATGAATAAGGGGAAAACAGTGCATACGGCCTATCTGGACCTGGTTAAGGCATTCAATACAATACCCAACTCTGGTATAGTTGATGAATTTCTACATAACTCTTGATTGCCAGCCAGCTCACCGAGAAGACCCAGGAAGTCAGGATTAGTGATACGACCTCCACTAAGTGACTGGTCACCAATGGGGTACCTCAGGCCTCTGTGCTGGGACTACTCCCATTTGGCATCTACTCAGAGGTAAATACAAATTTTAGGGCCTTTGGGTGACTAAATTCACAGATAACTGCAAGTTGGGAGCTATCATAGATTCCCTCCATGACACAAATCTTACAAGAGGGTCTGACAGAGACAAATGACTGATGCCAAAGTCACAGATTAAAATTCAATGCCAAGAAATGCATTATATTGTCTTTTGGGAAAACTGCAATGCAGGCTAATTAATCCATCAATAAAAAATCCTAAAAGGTGACCCAGTAGTCAGTGAACTGGGAACACATGTTGATAGTAGTCTGGCCTTTGACTGAACTGTTACCAAGATAGTGAGATAATCATTTTATGTTGCCTAACTTATAAGTAAGGTTATGGCATTCAGGTCCAAGGAAGTCATAGTATTACTTTATTTTGTCCTTATCAGACACGGTATTGAGTGTAATGCCCCCTTTGGCATGTACATATGCTGGAACTCCCACAAAGTTTTCTCACCAGGAGAATCCAAAGTATAAAAACATTGTCCTATATGTATTGCCATAAAGCCGTATCTCTATACTGTGTCCTCTACAGGTTACAGAGAGGCAATGCCTGACATCCAAGGCATCATGGGATACAGCACTGATGGGCCTTTTGTACATTCATAAAATGAAGAGCATCAGAACCACTAGATCCAAGGATTTAAATTTTGCTTGTGACATAAATAAGACAAATATGTGTCTTAGAGGATCCCCATTCACGTGAAGTAGAGTCCATCCTTAACCCTATTTAAGCATAACCTTGACCACTAGATGGAAAATTGGAAATTCATCTTGGGCCTGCCTCTCCATTTATCTGATAGAGGCAGACAGTAATGCTCAAATTAACACCCCCTCACATATTCTCCAGAAACTTCTTAACATACCCCTCTTACTAAATGCCCATGATACACAGGGACACAATTGGGATGGATTGCACAGCTAATTTTATAAAGGCCCTGGTGGTTGTTAGCCTAATATATATATATATATATATATGTGATGTATCCTGCATAATGGATGTTGTCAGGGCATGCAGTGCATGTTGTATCATTCCATCAATGAAATAGTAGTGTGTTGCATCAATTTCTGTTACTTGCATACAACTGTTTGTATTTTGCATTTTATTGAATATTGCATGAAACTGAATGTGAGATAAAAAAATATGTTCCCTAACTGATATGTTAGGTCTTAACTGTAAGCTGTATATTTTAAATAAAATGATACTCTAGTACATGGCCATAAAACAGTGCAAACATGCAGCATCAGACATTGAAGTAGGTATGCTAAATTAGTTAGTGCTAGGATTCCAAAGCTAAGTTGATGCCTGTCATATCACTGTTGCAGTATTCCTTACATAAGGGATATCCTACCAAGGATAGCTCAATGTCCATCCAGTATACCAAAGCCTTTAGTGTTTACAGGCATTGTACCTCACATGTATGCTCCCTGTGCAAGGCATAGGGCATAAAGGTGGTGTACGGATGCACATATTTCAGAACTTCTTTGCCACCAGTCCAAACACCATCATTGACCATCAGTCTGCATGCCCGTCGTCTGTGTTGGTTACTGAGCCATTTTCAGATAAGTGCCCAGTCTGAGTTCTTCCTTATCTTCTCTTTATTTTAGTGTTGGTTTGCATATCATCCAGAAGGAAAGTGTTAACTTGGGAGGCAGATTGTCCATAAAGATCATCATGAACAATGTCTCTTCTGTTTGAGGCAATGTACCTCACATGTATGCTCCTTGTGCAAGGCATAGGGCATAAAGGTGGTGTACGGATGCACATATAGGTAATGATCAGTATTAGCAAAAAACTACGGGCACTCATAAAATTGTCTAAGGCCAGCTTTGAGAGAAAAATTGCACAGGACACTAAAGATAATCACAAGGCTTTCTTTAGTTATGTTAGAAACCTGGGTGATAATTCCCAGATATGCTCAGAATTAGTCCAAAATGACAAAAAATACACTGAACCCACAGACATTGCCAACATCCTAGGTGACAGGTTCAACACAAACTTCTCCCCCCCTCCCCACCAAAAGGGCAAATATCTATCCCAGCAGAGTGCTGCCCCCCTGACATCTCAGATGCTCAGGTAAGAGCCGCCTCTCCAAAGCAAAAACACAGCATCAATGGGACCAGATGGTGTCCCGGCTGCCCTACATGAACTCCAAGAAGAGCTAAACCCAAACATAAAACTACTGTTCAATCTCAGCCTTACTACAGGATATGTGCCCAAAGAGTGGCGTACAGCAACAGTGGTCCCTCTCCATAAAGGTGGTGCCTCAACGGATCGTGGAAACTATCGCCCCATAAGCCTGACTAGCTTGGTCTGCAAAGCCATGGAAAGGATCATCATGGACCTCATAAATAAAGATATTGGGGACCTACAGACACTGGATCCTACCCAGTTCGGCTTTGTTAAGGGCAGATCCTGCCTCTTAAACCTGGTTGATTTCTTTGAAACAGTCACCAAGGCCACGAGGGGAAGGTGGTCCACACAGCCTACCTGGACCTCGCAAAAGCCTTCGATACAATACCCCACTTCGGGCATTATAGATAAGCTCACCAGCTTAAATATAAACCCCTATGTCACTAGATGGATTGCAAACTGGCTCAAGGACAGAACCCACATGGTTAGAATTGCTGGAGCCATGTCAGACTCCAAACCAGTTACAAGTGGTGTCCCACAAGGCTCAGTCCTGGGACCTCTCTTGTTCGGTATATATTTCTCGGAAGTACAGGCCAACACGGAAGGACTGTGGCTGCCCAAGTTCGCAGATGACTGCAAACTGGGCGCCATAATCGACTCTCCAGCCGACACAAGCATCCTCCAAAAGGGCCTCATAGAAACAGACAACTGGTGCCAGAGCCATGGCCTCAAGCTAAATGCCAAAAAGTGTATAGTCATCCCCTTTGGCAAAAACAAAGTGCCCACAAATTACCACATAGGTGGTAATCCATTAAGTACAGAAGAAGTAATTAGGGACCTGGGGACCCAAGTTGATAGCAATCTCTCATTTGACAACCACGTAGCCAAAGTGATTAAAAAAACATTTTATATAGCCCACCTAATCATGAAGGGATTCACATCTAGATCAGGGGAGGTCATCGTGCCTCTTTACTCATCCCTCATCAGGCTCATAATTGAGTACAATGTCCCTTTTGGGATGTACCTTACCAGACACCTGCAGCAACTGGAAAGACCCCAAAAGTACCTCACCAAGAGGATCAAAGGGCTCAGACAGATGCATTATGCTGCCTGGTTAAAGAAACTCCAGCTCTACTCAGTGGCGTACCGCCTGTTCAGAGGCGATCTGTGCCTGACGTATAAAGCCATGTCCAACCCGGAATTAATGGACATGCTGCACCTCAGAAAATCCAAATCCCATCGAGCTACGCGCTCGAGAGACTTGAACCTCAGCACTGAAATAAATAGGACATGCTGGAGGGACAGATTCATAACCCTGAGGCTCCCTTCACTCTGGAATAAAATCCCAGTCCAGGTTAGGCAGAGTCCCTCATTGACTCTCTTCAAGAGGAATCTTGATGAGTGAATGGGAGATTGTAGGTTTACCCCGGGTATCACTTCTGTGTCACTGTTAGACAGAGGCACAGTATACTAACCTCGAAAAAGGGCATAGCAAAATAAATTTAAAATGGGTGGCGAAAGCCAAACACATTCTGGCTAGGCTTATAAATGCCCTAGGGCAGATAGCCTAGTATGAACCTATGAACCTATGAGTGTTTCTCACAACCATACCCAGTGTTCTCTCTGCCAAGAGTTTGTCCCCAAGACCCTACATAGTTGCCTCTCCTCCTTGTCTATTTACCTGAAAAAACAATTGTGATGTCCCCACTCTGGGCCAGTAATCAAGGAGCCTGAATCTTCATCACTGACACTGGAGAGAGACGTTCACTTGGAATACAAATTGATACACTCAGTATTTCTAGATGCAGACCTCTCTTCATCAAGCACAATTTCCTTTAAGAGCACACAGGGGAACACACTCAGTTCGGGGTCTGTATTTGTTTGTCTGTTTCCTTCCAGCTCCCCAATAAGACTCCCCACTGGAACAGCTGTAAGGTTAGGCCCTCAGCCGAGTGTCCAAGCCAAGTCCTCCAGCACCCTGTCTGTGAAACCAGTGCTTCGTTTCCATGCCCCAAGTAGTTGGTGTTTACTGTAAATAGATATTTAGTACTTTCTTGTTCTTTTATTGTTCTTTTATTCTTTTTGATTTATTTTACACACACACACACACACACACACACACACACACACACACACACACACACATATATATACACACACCCAGGAAAGGCTGGCACAGATTACCCGCTCTACCAACTTTGCCCAGACTATAAGGTAGATTCACTGCCACCAGTCAGTTACTATAAGGCTCTTAAAAGGGTATCCAATTATGCTGAGTGAAGTTAATAGTAATACAAATCCAGGTCTGAAATTAACCTTATTGATCGTTTTGGGCTGATTTCTATCCCTTTCAACTTTCTGAGTCAAAAACCCGTGTTTGCACAGGTTTGCACTTGTTCATAGGTTCATAGGTTCATACTAGGCTATCTGCCCGAGGGCATTTATAAGCCTAGCCCATTGTTTTGTGGCTTACGCCACCCCTTTAGTATGGGGAACTATACCCATTATTTTGCTGTGCCTCTGTCGAGCAGTGACACTGAGGTAATTCCTGGGGTATATCTGCGATCTCCCATCCATTGGTCAAGATTTCTCTTGAACAAGGCCAGCGAGGTGCTCTGCCTCACATGTACCGGGATTTTGTTCCACAGCATAGGGAGTCTTTGGGTGATGAATCTATCCCTCCAGCACGTCCTATTAATAGCCGTGTCGAGGTTTAAGTCTCCCGCCTTGTGGCTCTGATGGATCTAGATTTTTGAGGTGAAGCATATTCATCAAATCTGGGTTTGACATGGCCTTGTATGTTAGGCAAAGGTCACCTCTGAGCAAGCGTGGCGACTGAATAGAGCTGGAGTTCTTTCAGTCGGGCAGCATAGGACAGATTTTGAGACCCTTTATCCTTTTGGTGAGGAACTTTGTGGCCTCTCCAGCTGCTGCAAGTGTCGGGTCAGATACATTCAATGGGGCATTGTACTCAATCATTGGTCTGATGAGTGATGAGTAAAGGGAGACTATGACCTCCCTTGATCTAGATGAGAATCCCTTCATGATAAGGTGGGCAATGTAGAAGGACTTCCTAACTACTTTAGCTACATGGGTGTCGAATGACAGACTACTATCAACCTGGGTCCCCAGGTCCCTGATAACTTCTTCTGTGCTCAGTGGATTGCCACCTATTTGGTAGCTAGGGGTAACCTTGTTTTTCCCGAAGGGTATGACTATGCATTTTTGGCATTTAACTTTAGGCGTGGCTCTGGCACCAGTTATCCGCTTCTGTGAGACCCTTCTGAAGGATATCTGTGTCAGATGTGTTTTCTACTATGGCCCAGTTTGCAGTCATCTGCAAACTTTGTCAGCCATAACCCTCCTGTGTTTGCTTGTACTTGGAAAAGTAGATGCCAAACAAGAGTGGGCCCAGGACTGAGCCCTGTGGGACACCACTTGTGACAGGCTTTGAGTCTGACATGGCGCCAGCAACTCTGACCCTGTGGGTTCTGTCACTCAGCCAGTTTGCAACCCATCTTGTGATGTATGGGTTAACATTTAAGCTGATGAGTTTTTCAATGATACCCGAGTGGGGTATTGTATCGAAGGCCTTAGCCAGATCGAGGTAGGCTGTATGGACTGCCTTTCCTCATCAATGGCTTTGGTGACTGTTTCAAAAAGTCAACCAAGTTTAAAAGGCATGATCTGCCTTTGACAAAGCCAAACTGGGTTGGATCCAAAGTCTGCAAATTCCCTATGTCTTTATTTATGAGGTCCATTATGATCCTCTCCATGGCTTTGCAGATAAGGCTTGTCAAGCTAATGGGCCGGTAATTTCCAGGGTCTGTGGAGGCACCGCCTTTGTGAAGTGGGACCACAGTTGCAGTGCGCCAGTTTTAGCTCGCAGATCCTGTTTGGGCGTCCTGCAGATTACTACAGCACCAGAAATGAGAAGGAGAGACCTTTTGTTGATTCTAAGTATTTTAGTGGCTTTGTCTTGACTGTTTTCTCTTATCGCACCTTAAAAGCCATTTTACTGTGGTTCTGTTGTTATTTCTGCTGCATTTTACTGTTAAATCATTTTACTGTGTGTGCACTTTGGTTTTAACTTAAAGTTAATAATTTAAACTGCATTTACTACTGTAGGCGTGACACTCATGTGCAACAGCATTTTCTGTGCATATTTACTGTTTAAAATGCTTTTTTCTGTTTAATTTCACAAAAAAACAAAAAATATATATGTACTGCTCATTTCTTGCCCTTTCCTATACTAGAATAGTCCAAATCCCAGATTTGCTGGTTTCAGGAATTTAGTTTGTGTTTTTGAGTTGTCCAGACCTTGTTGTGGTAGTGGGAATTCTTTCTGCTTGTCAGTGAGAGTGGTAAGCATTGTGCAGCCTATCTGTCAGAAGAGGAGTGATTTCCAGCTCTGAAATTAACCTTATTGGCCATTTGGGGCTGATTTCTATCCCTTTCAACTTTCTGAGTTAAAAACCTGAGTTTGCACGGGTTTGCACTTGTTTTAGCTCGGCGGATCCTGTTTGGGTGTCCTGCAGACTACTACAGCACCAGAAATGAAAAGGATAGACTTTTTGCTGATTCTAAGTATCTTAGTATCTTTTTCTTGACTGTTTTCACTTATCGCACATTAAAAGCTAGGAGCAACAAAACACGTACAGTCTCAGGCACAAGAACGGCAGCAGCAGTTTTAAAAACCAAAATCTTTTATTAGAATAAAGCTGTTGTTACTGTGGTTCTGTTGTTATTTCTGCTGCATTTTACTGTTAAATCATTTTACTGTGTGTGCACTTTGATTTTCAACTTAAAGTTAATAATTTAAACTGCATTTACTACTGTAGGCATCACACTCAAGTGCGACATCCTTTTCTGTGTATATTTACTGTTTAAATTGCTTTTTTCTGTTTAATTTAAAAAAAACAACCCCCCAAAAAATACTATCTGTACTGCTCGTTTCCCACCCTTTCCTATACTAGAATACTTTGGATCCCAGATTTGCTGGTTTCAGGACTTTACTTTGTGTTTCTGAGTTGTCCAGACCTTGTTGTGGTAGTGGGAAGTCTTTCTGCTTATCAGTGAGAGTGGTAAGCATTGAGCAGCCTATCTGTCACAAGAGGAGTGGTTTCCAGCTCTGAAATTAACCTTATTGGCCGTTTAGGGCTGATTTCTATCCCTTTTCACTTTCTGAGTTAAAAACCTGTTTGTGTGGGTTTGTGCGAGTTTGCGCATCTTGCTTAGTTAGGGTTAAACTATTCCCTGTGCCATAAAGTCTGCTCTTCAGTTTTTCCCTTGGAAGTAGCCAGTTTCTTGGTTTTAGCACTTGAATTTGCTTCTTTATGCTCAGCACTTGCTCAGAACCAGTTGTAAGCAGTAAATAATCTACAAATTATTACAGCACTCTACCTTCCTCATTACCTAGAGGAAAACAGTTTTTGTATTTACCTTCCTCACCTGCTTAGAAGAAAACAGCTCTTGTACTTACTTTCCTCACTTGTCCAGAGGGAAATAGTTTTTTATTCAGGCATTGTCCAAAGGACAGCTCCCGGTGTTCTCGCCTGTCTACATGATGAATCTAGGCACCTTGGGGCAATGTAGCAGTTGGTTTATTTACACAGACAACCTTCTCTTCCTACCACCCAACACTACAACCTATGAGAGATGCACATATCTAGCAAAACTGGAGGCAAAGCTCTCTCCAAACAAGACTAAACTTGAAAGTCAAGAGGAGAAGGTAATCTCTTGCACCACACCACACTCATCACATAGTCCCACTAAACATACACCACCAAAATCCACACATAGAAACACAAAAACATTTGTGAAGGCTCTCAATAATAATCTGCCCAAGCAATAGAGACCTCCAAAGCAGAAACGCAAGCAACCTCCACCCCCAACACAACCCAAATGACACATAGCCCACAGACTCAGTGTGCCACTCAACCATAGCCCATAAGGCATAACAACGTACCCAACACACTAGTCATAGGTGACTCTATAGTCAGGCACACTGATGTCCCACTCACCAGGCTAAACAAGGAGAAGGTTACTGTCAGCTGCTTGTCGGGTGCCAGGATCCACCACATAACACATGCACTCAGGTCACTCTACAACAAGTGCAAATATGACTCTGTCATTGTCCATGTTGGTGTGAACAGCTGGAGATGTACCTCCCTGGACTACATGAAAAGAGAAATGGAAGATCTCTCCAATCTTGTAGCCCTGGCAGGTATGGCCCTAGCCCTGAGTAGCATCCTGCCATCCCCCAGAATTATACCGCAGTACAAGGACAAAATTATTGACTTCAACAATTGGCTAAGCTTCTTGTGTCATTCTATGGGGATCCACTATCTGTCTGCCTGGGACAACATAGTTGACAGACCACGACGCTTTGCCAGGGATGGCCTGCACCTGTTGCTCCTGGGATTCCTGATACTGACTAAGGCTCTTGCCACCCCTATAGTGCCTTTTTTAGGCAAAGTTTAACTGACAAACTCACCACAGTAACTGGTACAGGCAAGCAAAAACTGAGGGTAATGCTACTCAGTGGTAGAAGTCTAAACCTCAAAATGCACTCACTCGAGGAACTCCTTAAAATGGAGAACATCGATATCTGTGCAGTGACTGAGACCTGGTTCAAGGCCCCAGAGAGCCCCCCTGCATTACCAGGCTATAACTCATACCACACCTTTTGGCCATCTAAGTTGGAATGGAACACCAAAGGTGGAGGTGTGTCCATATTCATTAAGCATATCCACACCTCCAGGCTAGTTGCCCAACATAATGCATCTGAGATTATCCAAGTGCAACTAACTATGGGCAAAACTCCAATCCAAATTGTAGCTTGTTATAGATCCCCCATCATGCCCCAGGATTCCCACTCCTCTTTTCTTGATATACTGGAAAATATTAGAGTTCAACCAAACACCCTAATAATGGGGGATTTCAACTACCTTACCATTAACTGGGAAAACTACTCATGTACCAACTCCTTCACTCACTGCTTTCTGGAATTCATAAATTCCAATGCCCTAGATCAACTTATTCACACCCTCAACAGGGGTAACAATATCCTTGACCTAGTCATTGCCAACATGAGTGACTGGTGTTCCACACCTGAAGTCAACTCCTTGGTCAAATCCAACCACAAGCTAATCACCAAAGATATCCACATCCCTCCCCCACCCCTCATTAAGATAACCACTGTAAAAAATGTCTCCAAAGCCAACTTCATGCTTCTCAAGACAGAAGTGGCGAACTTCATGACACCCATGCAGATGGACAATACAGCTACAACTGCTGAATCCTACACAAATGCACTCTATAAGCACTTACACAAGTGCATGGATCATGCTATCCCTAACAGAACCAAGATGCTATCCTCCAAAGAAAGGAAGCCAATCTGGTGGTCTCCTGCCATAAATGAACTCTACAACAGAAGGAAGAAACTGTTGCAAAAGAGAGTAAAATCCCATGAGTGGAGTAGCTCCCTGGTCAGCCTCAGTAAAAAGCTGAGATCCCTCATAAAATCCTCCAAAACTAACTATGAAAACAAGATTGCTACTGTTTCTATGGACAAAAACAAAGCATTCTATAACTATGTCAAGAATCTCAATAGCAACACCCAGATCTGCTCTGAGCTACAGCACAATGGCATGAAAATTACAGAACCAACTGATATTGCCAACATCCTGGCAGATAGGTTCAGTGCTAACTTTACCACCCCCTCTCACCCCCTAAAGGGCCCATATCTATACCAGAAGAATGCAGAGTCCCTGTAATCACAACTATGCAGGTAAAAACTGCACTCTCTAAAGCCAAGAACACAGCATCCATGGGACCAGACAACATCCCAGGCTGTGTTTTACACAAACTTCAGAACAAAATGGCTCCCCACCTAAGCACGATGTTCAATCATAGCCTCACATCAGGCTTCATGCCCTCTGAATGGAGCACAACAACAGTTATTCCACTCCACAAAAGGTGGGGGGCACCACAAACTCCGGGAACTATCGCCCTATTAGTCTGACGAGCCTGGTTTGCAAAGCTATGGAATATATCATCATGAAACTCATAAACAAAGACATTGGTAGCCTCCATACTCTGGACCCCATCCAGTTCAGGTTTGTGAAAGGCAGATCATGCCTCCTGAACCTGATTGACTTCTTTGAGGCAGTCACCAAAGCCATAGACGAGGGTAAGGTGGTTCACACAGCCAATCTTGACCTCGCCAAGTCCTTCAACACCATCCCCCATTCTGGAATTATAGATAAACTCACCAAACTAGATATAAATCCCTAAGTCACAAAATGGGTTGCCAAGTGGCTCACTGACAGAACCCACACTGTAAAAGTTGCAGACTCCAAATCTGACTTTAAACCAGTGACAAGTGGAGTACCACAGGGTTCAATCCTGGGTCCTCTCCTGTTTGGTATCTACTTCTCTGAAGTACAGGCTAACACAGAAGGTCTCTGGCTAAAGAAGTTCACAGATGACTGCAAATGAGGAGCCATAGTTGAGTCCCCAAATGAATGGACATCCTACAGAAGGGCCTCACTGAGACAGATTCCTGGTGTCAGAGCCATGGCCTTAAGCTCAGTGCCAAAAAGTGCATTGTCATCCCCTTTGGTAAAAACTCTGTACCCGTGAACTACCACATAGGCGATAGTCTACTTAATGCCAATTTTGTGATAAGAGACCCTGGGACTCAGGTGGACAATAGTCTCTCCTTTGATAATCACATTGCCACAGTAGTCAGGAAATCCTTCTACATGGCACACCTCATCAAAAAAGGGTTCTCATCCAGGAAAAAAAAGGTCATTGTTCCCCTATACTTGGCTCTCATTAGACCCATTATAGACTACAACACCCCTTTTGGACTGTACCTCAGAAGACATCTGCTTTTCTCTGTAGCATATCGCTACTCTGAGGTGATGTCTGCCTAATATACAAAGCTATGTCAAACCCAGAGCTGTTGGACACGCTACACGTAAAGAAATCCCAATCCCTCTGAGCTACATGCTCTAGGGACCTGAACCTTGTCACCACAATAAACAGAACATGCTGGCGGGATAGATTCCTGTCCCAGAAACTTCCCATACTCTGGAACAAACTACCCTTCTATGTCAAGCAGAGTTCCTCATTAGCACTCTTTAAGAAAAGTCTTGATGAATGGATGGGAAATAGGAAATTCACCCCGGGGATCACTTCTGTGGCTCTGCTCGACAGAGGCACAAGAAAATAACTTTCTTGGGTGGCAAAAGCCAGGGAATCTTGTTGGCTAGGCTTACTTAGGCCCTTGGGATGATAGCCTAGTACCTACCTATGAACCTATAATGTTGACCAAACAGCCAGGCTTTCAGGAGTGGTCACAGTTATCACCAAGTAAATATACGCAAATACTCTCAAACCTTAAATCATTTCTAAAAAGGACCAGCCACAATGAAAAGTTAAAATATATTAAATAATAAACAATAAAAGAACAAGAAAGTACTAAATATCTATTTATAGTAAACACCAAAGTTTGAGTCACAGGAAGTAATTAAAATAACACAGCTGGAAAGAGTCACATAGTTACTAAAAAACAATAATTAACTATACTCACTATATTTTCCTGACTGATACAGAGAATTACTATTCCTACTTACTGAATAGAGCAAGGCAAGATGATGTGGGTGGGTCCTTGTCAGATCTGAGACAGAATACAGAATACTGAGAGCAATCTCCTACTAATATCTAAATATTATTTCTGGTTTGCAGAATGATATCACACACATCTGGTCATCTGACTCTGTTTCCCGCACTATCCCCCATCAGTAGAAGCTGCTAGGGTTTAGCACCTATGTCCTACAATGTACACTAGACCTTTAGCTAAGTTTTATTAAAGCATCTAGAAGCCATAAAACAATAAAATCATTCCACTCTTCCCACAGGAGCTACAAACTATGCTCATCTCTGGCTCCATTCAAAACTATAGGATAATATCTTCATGGCTTAATCCATAAAGTAATTTAATTTCAGATATATTTTAAAGTTGGCTGGACTGAGATTAACCTCTTCCAGTATCCTCTGTTAAAACATATACATTTAATTCAGTTACAGTAATTCATGCACATTTCTTTCCTTTCCAGCAGAGCACACTGTTGATACATTTTTAACACACACAAACCTCACAAATACATTTTCAGCACAAGCATCTGTACAAATCAAAACATTTGATATACAAATGGTACATAATTATGTACAAAATTCGTGCTAGCTGTGCTGGCATATGTTACACATCCACTACCCTACTTCTCCTTTCATGACTGGGAGTGCCTTCTGTCATCTCACTAATGTTTAAAGTTGTTGGCACAAGGTGCTATGGTGGAGTTTTCCCAACTTGATGGTCAACCGTCGACCAAGAAAAAGGCCAAAAAAACTCAGGTCTGATATGGCTGCTGTCCAACTTCCTCAGGGCATCTTTCTCGAGGCTAGTGAAAGCCTGGAGGATCATCCAGTTGTTGCATTGGATTCCTCTGCTGTGACCCCATCAGAGGCCGGCATGGATCTGGCTTCTCCAACATCCTTCGAGGCTTTTCAAACATCTGCTCCAGATATTGAGGAGGAACCTTGGCTGATTATGTCTTAAGGACTGAGAGGGATTCTGAAGATTTTAGTATGGGAGGAGATCCCTACTATGCTCATAGAGCATCAGCAAGAGTCTGATCCACTTAGGGTTTTTCATGTGGACATTCTGAAGAAAAAGAAAACACAAAGCCAAGCATATTTCCCTTGCAGTTAGAGATCCCCAACTTGAATGGCAAGCTTTTACTCAGGGTTTGTTTAATGATTTAATGGCCTTAAAACTTCCTCAAGGTGTCTCTGTGCCTGCCTCTCCCTGGTCTTTTACTCCTCTTAAGAGACTTAGGGAGCAGGATTCGTCTAATGAGGATCAGGATTCTGGGGCAGATATCTTAGTATTCTCTTCTCATATCCCTTCCCCTTTGGACTATGGGTCTGAGGAAGAGGATTCTATCAGTCCATGTTTTCCTTTAGAAGAACTCTTCTTTGGAGACACTATTCCACATATGATGGAATTCTTTAATTGGGATTGTTCTCAGGTTTCTGATATACAGAAGAGGTATTATGAGCTCCTCCAGATGGAGTCTCCCAAACTTTCCTCCAGTTCTGGCTGCCCTCTTGGATAACTTTTCAGTAGCTTCTGTAGCCCCCAGCTCACAAGAATCCTGACAGATTTTACAAGGTGCCTGATGATTGTTAATTTCTGTATAAATGTCCTTCTGTTGATCCTTATGTGGTGTTTGTCTCATCTGACAAACCCTACAAGCTGTTGCCCTCTACTAAGCTGCTTCCTTCAGATAAGGATAGTAGGGCCATGGAATGGCTGGGCAAAAAGGTTTACACTGTTGCATCACTGGCTTTTAGGACTATTAATTACCAGACTCATATGAGGGCAGCCACGGTGGTGCAGTGGTTAGCATTGCCATCTCACAGCAAGAGGTTCTCTGATTTGATCCTTGGCTGGGTGCCTTCTGTATGGAGTCTGCATGTCCTCCCTGTGGTCGCGTGGGTTTCCTCCAGGTGCTCCGGTTTCCTCCCACATCCCAAAGATATGCTGCAGGTGGATTGGACATTCTAAATTGGCCCTAGGTGTGAGTGCGTGTGTATGTATGCCTTCTGTGGAAAGGTTAGGTGCCGGGCTGGCAACTCGACACTGTAAAACTCCACTGCCAATCATGAGCGGACAGGTGATCCGCTGTGGTGGCCCCTAACCGGGAAAAGCTGAAAGAAGAAGAATTACCAGACTCATATGACAAGGTATATTTTAGCCCTTCTTTTCAGATTTCTCAGGTAGTTTCTGACCTTTCTGTCTCTGAAGGGAAAGTTCCAGCCCTTTCCTTGTTGAGTTCTACCTCTCAAGTAGCTCACCACTCCATTTATTGCAGTTATGATGCAGCTGATGCTTCTTCCTGGGCTGCTGCATTTGGTTCTGTTATGAGGTGTTAGTCTTGGCTTCATCTTCAGGCATTGCCTGATGACATTAAAGGAGAACCGCACCCACAGACTACAAAAATCATGTTTATTTCATCATGGTTTGGTGTTTCCTACATTTTAACATCACTCTGGGACTATTTACAGGTTGTTAAATATTTTTATACGTGATTTCTGAGTCCGACCACATGGGGTCTGGCATCTTGAAGTAATTCTGATTGTTTAGTCATTCTCTATGTAGCCCATAATTCAGTGCTTGTCTGTAAAAAAAATTACATCACACAGGCCTCTTTTTTCCTAAAGCTCCTGTCACTGCACTGATTTTACATGCATACACTGCTGTCTTTCAGTCAGTTAATTTTAAGTACCATTTCATGCCATTCAATTACTACTTAAAACACAAAGTGCAAATGCCACAGAACAGACTTTCAAAGTGCTTTTTACTGCTGCTTCTTTTTAGAATGGATAAACTTCATTCTTTTGTGAAGCCTGAATTTGTACTATTTTGATTCATCTCCCATCCCCTTCACACCTAACTTCCCTAGCTGTCAAAATGCTAAGGGTAATTTGAGCTGATGCCTACTGTGATTGACAGTTCAAAGCAGGAGACTTGACTCATGTACTGTTTTCTTGTTCTAGCCTTTACTTTCTGTATGGTTAAGGGAAGGACCAGGGAGCTGTGACATCACAGCATGAGTGGGTTTTTAGGATGGTAGTGGTGATGTCAGTTTGGGGAGGGAAATGGCCAGAAAACTATCTGTATTCAGTGGCCTTGATGACATCAGTGAATTGGCAACTATTCCAGGGTGCAACAAAAGTTTTTTGAAAGTGAAACCAACACAGTACAGCAAGGTACTGTTCCGGTGGAGAGAAACAGTCAATTTAAAATATTTTAAATGTTGTATTGTTGTTTATTCATAGCAGTGACAGTAAATAGGGAGAAAAAAGACAGAGAATTTGAGCATTTAATAATAGAATCCCCTTGTTCTCCTTTAAGTCCAAATTATTGGATTTTCCTCTGGATAATAAAATTGTTTGGCTCTGCTGCTGCTTAACTTTTTAACTCCATCCAGGATATGGGCAAAGCCTTGCAGGAATTGAAATAAATCTTTATTTCTCCTTTCCATAATTTTCAGAAGAATTACCCTTCCAAATATGCTTTTTTTAGCAGACAGGCTTGCCCTCCAACCAAGGGTAAAAAGTGTTCTAGAAGTATACCTCTTGCTAAGTCTACTCAGACCCCTGTTTTGCAAAAATATCCTTTTCGGGACAAATCAGTTCAATTTGACAGTTTGTTAGTTTCCTTACTTTTTCCCTTTATCAGGTTCCCTTGTCCCTTCATCTTTCCCTTTCTCTTCCAAATTGGTTGAAGATCACAACAGACTCTTGGGTTCTGTCCATCATTTGTCAGAGTTTTTCATGGTTTTGAACTATGTTCCTCCCTTTCTGGGCATCCTTCAACCTCCTAGAAAAGAGCTTCTTCTTTCTATAGGTGCTTCATGTTCATTTGGCCCAGGGCACCACTCAGGTTGTGCACCCTACCCATGAAGGGAAGGGTTTTTTTCCAGAATATTTGTGGCTCCCAGGAAATATGGCACCTGGAGACCAGTTCTGGACCTTTCTCAGGTCAACCCCTCTTTTCAGATGTCACCCCTTCAAACTTTGTTCCCTCTTCTTCTTCCCCAGGCATTTCTGATCTCTGTGAATCACACGGCTGCCTACCTTCACATCCCCATCCATCCCCTTTTCAGGAAGTTTTTGCATTTCTGTTTCTTCCTTGCATTATCAGTTCTCTGCCTTACCCTTTGGCCTCTCTACTGCCCCAGCAGTATTCACCAAATGCCATGCTCCTGTTATTGCCTTTTGCAGGATGAGAGAGGTTCAGATATTTACTAATTTGGATGATCTCTTCATTCAGGCCTCATTCCCTGAGGTTCTGCTTCAGGACCTTCAATTTACTATTTCCCTGCTGCAAAGTCTGGGGTTTACCATAAACTTATTAGTCTTGGCATCTTCTCAAAATAATGATTTGCATGATTTGCAGGACCCGAACCATTTCTATGCTGATGTCCATGCCTGCCCCCAAAGCCCTCTGGCTTGGAAGGTGGATGACCTGTTTTTTTTTTCCTTGGAAAGTGATGTTTCTGTATGCCTAACCCACCTTCCTCTGCTTCCAAGGGTCTTGCACAGCATCAGGTAAGACACCCCCAAAATCTTGCTAATGACTCCCTTATGGCCCAGACAGCACTGCTTTCCCCTTCTTTGCTCACTTGGCCAGGGGCAGTCACCACAAGGTACCTCACTGGGTGGACCTTCTCACACAAGACAAGGGGGTCTCTTATCAACCATACTTGTCCACTATTCAACTGTTGCTGTGGATGATAGTTTTTTCTTCCAAACATCTTTACTAAATTGTCACATATGAAAAAGGAAATCTACACTTATATAAATGATAAACTTACAAAATTATACCACTTTAATTGCAAATGGTTTACATCACAGACACCTTGGAAACAACTGTAGTTGCAAACATTATACATCACTTATAAACCATCCAGGTATTGTCAGTTAAGCATTATATGGCTCATTCAGATCTTGCCTCTTAAACCTCATTCCTGCTCTGCATATATTATTCCCACAATTCCCATTTTTTCCTATGCAGTTTGCTCCTTCCCTTTTCTAAAGATCATAATTCTAGTTGTTTTATCTATGTTACTGTACTCACTACTTCCAGTAAAGTTGGTCTAGACTTTGATTTCCATTTTCTAGTAATTGCTTTTTTGGCAGCCACCATAAGTAGACTCAGCAAAGCTTTACTATGGCTAGGCAATTCCAATTTTGTAGCATAACTAAAAAAAAAATCATCTACCCAGTCAGTCCAATCTGCTCATCCAGCATCTCCAACAGAATGGTCTGGAGAGAATCCCCAAAGTCTGCCAGCTCATTACACTCCCAAAAATATGTTCACAGCTACCTCCTTCTTGCCCGTCACACCTCCAACATTTGCTATCCACCTGAGGAAAAATTCTTTGGAGCCTGCTTGGGGTATAAAAATACCAATGTAAACTCTTCCAGGGAAGGATCCTAAATCTTCTAGACTTTGTTGCTTATTTGGGAGATATACATATATCCCTCAATTGTCTCTTTGTGAATTGCTTATCCACTCTTCCTAATCCTTTCTAAGCTCCTCTGATTGATTCTTATAATTATCTTGCAATATTTTATATGCTTTACTAATTATTCCTTTTTTAATGGCAGCTTCTGTTCTGGATTCTATGAAAAACTCTACCAATGTTAGCCTTTCATTTAGGAGCCCCCTATTTCTTTCTCTTTGCCTATACTCTGATATCACTCCTTGATATGGAAGGCAATCTCTAACTTGCAGTTCAAATAAATTCTTGGCCTCTTCCCATTCTATTGCCTTTCCCTTTCTAGTTATTTGCTCCTGATACCTTGGTTCCTTTGTCAGCTTTCTCCACTAAATTCCAGCCCCCTCTTACCTATTATCTGTATCCCTGATCACAGTCATCCCTATCAGCAAAATCTCTTCTCTCCATTCTTGTGCTGGTTTGGTTCTTAGAATACTCGCTTTTATTTTATGAATCTAATACTCTGTATGATTTTGGTTGTTCTCCTTAGGAGTCTACATCCAAAATCACAATCTCTCCTTATTTGTTGAGCTTCCTCCCTGTGTCAGCATCATTCCTGTCCATGTTGAATTATAGTTTTCTGCTTGTACTACATGTATAAGAGCCTTAACTGTGTTGCTAGTAATCCGAGTCTGCCTTGTTCTATTGGTAGAATCAGCTTATCTCACTTGACCCTTGCTGTCTTCCCTTCCCAGACAAAATTCTTCAACTCTTTTTTAATTGCTATCTATCACCTTTCCTCCGGTTGGTCAAAATATGCCTGACCAGTTTATAAGACTAAAGGGACTAAAAACATTTTAATGGCTTGTATCTTAGTATCCATATCCATATAACAAAATCTCCAGTTTCTCAATTTTTGTATCATCTTCTGTTTAGTCTGTTCCCACATATCCTTACCTGCCACCACAGAGTCATTTCTAATCCATACTACTAAATACTTAATTTTATCATGTCCCAATAAATATGGATATTGTTGGGCCAATTTGTGTGTGGGTACATAATTTACCACTATTGCCTTTCTTTTAGCTTCATTAATTTTGTATCCTGAGAAGATTTGAAACAGTCTTAAAATGATCCACAACACTGTAATGTCCCTTTCCGGTTTTGTCATGTATAAAATAATGTCATCTCCAAATACAGCCAGCTTTTCCTGACTACCATACCAATTATATCCTTAAATTTCTGAGTCCCTTATTTTCTTTGCCAATGGTTCTAAATATAATGCAAACAACAAAGAGGAAAGTGGACAACCCTACTTGGTTCCTCTACTTAAGCAGAAATTATTGGAGTGGACCCCACCCACTTTAATTTGCACCTCCAGTCCCTCATATAGTCTTCAAATCAATCTTATAATTGTATCAGGGAAAGCAAATGCTTCCATTGCCCTGTACATGAAGTCCCAGTCTATTCTGTCAAATACTTTGTCTGCATCAAGACCCACCAATAAAAGCGGCATTTGCTTAGGTTCATAGGTAGGTACTAGGCTATTGGCCCATGGGCCTATACAAGCCTAGCCAAAAAAGGTACCCTGGCGTTTGCCACCCAAGAAAATTATTTTTCTGTGCTCCTGTCAAGCAGATCCACAGAAATTATCCCTGGGGTGAATTTCTTATTACCCATCCAGTCATCAAGATTTTTCTTGAAGAGTGCTAATGAGGAGCTCTGTTTGACATAGATAGGTAGTCTGTTCCAGTGTATGGGAAGTCTCTGGGACAGAAATCTATCCTCCAGCATGTTCTGTTTATTGTGGTGACAAGGTTTAGGTCCCTAGAGCGTGTAGCTTGGAGGGATTGTTATTTCTTTAACTGGAGCATGTCCAACAGCTTTGGGTTTGACATAGCTTTGTATGTTAGGCAGAGATCGCCTCTGATTAGGCAATATGCAACAGAGTAAAGCTGGAGTTTTTTTAGACGGTCTGCGTAAGGCATCTGTTTGAGGCTAAAAATCCTCTTTGTGAGGTATTTTTGCAGCCTTTCCAGTTGTTGTAGATGTCTTGTGAGGTACATACCAAAAGGGGCGTTGCACTCTATAATGGGTCTAATGAGTGATGAGTAGAGGGGAACAATGACCTCTTTTTTTCTGGATGAGAAACCTTTTGTGATGAGGTGTGCCATGTAGAAGGATTTCCTGACCACTGTGGCAATGTGATTATCAAAGGAGAGACTACTGTCCACCTGTGTCCCAAGGTCTTTTATCACACTTTCAGTGTTAAGTAGACTACCGCCTATGTGGTAGTTCATAGGTACAGAGTTTTTACCAAAGGGGATGACAATGCACTTTTTGGAATTGAGCTTGAGACCATGTCTTTGACACCAGGCATCTGTCTCAGTGAGGCCCTTTTGTAGGATGTCCACATCATTAGGAGTTTCGATTATGGCTCCTAGAGAAGTAGATACCAAACAGGAGAGGACCCAGGACTGAACCCTGTGGTACTCCACTTTTCACTGGTCTGAAGTCTGATTTGGAGTCTGCTACTTTCACAGTGTGGGTTCTGTCAGTAAGACAGTTGGCAACCCATCTTGTGACATAGGGATTTATACCTAGTTTAGTGAGTTTATCTAAAATTCCAGAGTGGGGGGATGGTGTTGAATGCCTTGGCGAGATCTAGATAGGCTGTGTGACTCATCTTACCCTCATCTATAGCTTTGGTGACTACTTCAAAGAAGTCTGTCAGGTTTAGAAGACACAATCTGCCTTTTACAAACCCAAACTGTGTGGGGTCCAGAGTTTGGAGATCTCCATTGTCTTTGTTTATGAGTTCCATGATGATACGTTCCATGGCCTTGCAGACCAGGCTCATCAGGCTAATGAGGCGGTAGTTCCTGGGGTCTGTTGTGCCCCCCCCCCTTTGTGGAGTGGGATAACTGTCACGGTGCACCATTCAATGGACACAAAGCCTGAGGTGAGGCTATGACTGAACATGATACTTAGGTGGGGTGCCAGTTAATTCTGTAGTTCATGTAGAAGGCAGCCTGAGATGTTGTTAGGTCCCATGGATGCTGTGTTCCTGGCTTTGGAGAGTGAGGTTTTTACCTGTGCAGCCATGATTGCAGGAACTTAGCATTTTTTCGGTATAAAGATGGGCCCTTTAGGGGGTGAGAGGAGGGGTAAAGTTAGCAATGAACCTATCTGCCAGGATGTTGGCAATATCACTTTTTTCTGTATATTTAGTGTCATTGTGCTGTAACTCAGAGCAGATCTGAGTGTTGCCATTGAGATTCTTGACATAGCTATAGAATGCTTTGTGGTTGTCTTTAGAATCAGTGGCAATTTTGTTTTCATAACTAGCTTTGGAGGATTTTATGAGGGATCTCAGCTTCTTACTGAAGCTGACCAGGGAGTTCCTCCAATCGTGGGATTTTACTCTTTTTTGCAACAGTTTCTTTCTTCTGTTGTAGAGTTTGTTTATGTCAGAAGACCACCAGATCGGCTTCCTTTTTTTGGAGGATAGCATCTTGGTTCTGTTAGGGATAGCATGATCCATGCACTCGTGTAAGTGCTTATAAAGTGCATTTGTGTAGGATTTAGCAGTCATACCTGTATTGTCCTTCTGCATGGGTGTCATGAAGTTTGCCACTTCTGTCTTAAGAAGTTGGCTTTGGAGAAATTTTTTTACGGTTGTTTTCCTAATGGGGGTGGGGTGGGAGTGGGATATGGATGTCTAGGGTGATTAGCTTGTGGTCGGATATGACCAACGAGGAGCTGACCTCTGGTGTGGAACACCAGTCATCCATGTTGGTGATGACCAGGTCTAGGATATTGCTGCCCCTGGTGGGGGTGTTGGATAAGTTGATCCAAGGCATTGTAATTGATGATTTCCAGAAAAACTTGAGCAAAAGAGTTGGTACATAAGTAGTTTTCCCAGTTAATGGTAGGGTAGTTGAAATCACCCATTATTAGAGTGTTGGGTTGTACCTTAATATTTTCCAGTGTATCAAGAAAAGAGGAGTGGGAATCCTGGGGCATGGTGGGGGGTCTGTAGCAAGCTACAATCTGGATTCCATTGAACTTGGATAATCTCGGATGCATTATGCTGAGCAACTAGCTTGGAGGTGTGGATATCCTTAATGAATATGGACACACCTCCATCTTTAGTGTTTTGGTCTGGGTTTGGTGGCTGAAAGGTGTGGTATGAATTATAGCCTGGTAATGCAGGGGTGCTCTCTGGAGCTTTGAACCAGGTCTCTGTCACTGCACAGATGTCAATGTTCTCCATTTTAAGGAGTGCCTTGAGTGAGTGCATTTTGAGGTTTAGACTTCTAGCATTGAGTAGCATTACCCTCAGATTTTGTTTGCTTGTACCTGTTAGGGTGGTGAATTTGTCATTTGAACCTTGCCTAAAAAGGCACTATAGGGGTGGCAAGAGCCTTTTCCAGTATCCATAATCCCAAGGGTTACAAGTGCAGGCCATCTCTGGCAAAGCAGCGTGATCTGTCGATCATGTCATCCCAGGCAGACAGATACTGGATTCCTTTAGAATGACACCAGAAGCTTACCCAATTTCATTTTGTCCTTGTAATGTGGTATCATTCTGGGTGATGGAAGGATGCTACTCAGGGTTAGGGTCATACCTGCCTGGGCTACAAGATTGGAGGGCTCCTCCATGACTCTTTTCATGTAGTCCAGGGAGGTACATCTCAGGTCATTCACACCAACATGGACAATGACAGTCATTTTTGTACTTGTCGTGGAGTGACCTGCGTGCGTGCATTATGTGGCAGATCCAGGCACCTGACAGTAACTTTTTCCTTGTTTAGTCTGGTGAGTGGAACATCAGTGTGCCTGACTATAGAGTCACCTATGACTAGAGTGTTGGGTACGTTATGCCTTATGGGCTGTAATTGAGTGGCACACTGAGTATGTGGGCTATGTGTCATTTGGGTTGTGTTGGGGGGTGGAGGTTGCTTGCATTTCTGCTTTAGGTCTCTGTTGTTTGGGCAGATTTGTATTGAGAGCCTCTGTGGATGTAGGTGTGTGTTTTGTGCTTTTGTATGTTTTTTGGTGGTGTAGGTTTTGAGGGACTATGTGATGAGGTGGTGTGGTGGAAGTGTTTACCTTCTCCACTTGACTGTCTAGTCCAGTCTTTGGTGAAGAGGGCTTTGCTTCCAGTTTGGCTATATAAGTGCATCTCTCACAGGTCGTATTGTTGGGTGGTAGGAGGAGAGGGTTGTCTGTGTACATGAGGCAATTGCTGCATTGTCCCAAGATGCCCAGATTCATCAGGTAGACAGGAGAAAACACCGGGAGCTGACCTTTAGACATGCCTGAATAGGTGCTTATTTATTAAGTACTAAAAACCGTTTTCCTCTAGACAAGTGAGAAAAGTTGAGTGCTGTAGTAATTTGTAACTTATTTAGTGCTTACAATGAGTTCTGAACAAGTGCTGAGCTCAAAGAAACAGATTTGCGTGCTAAAACTAAAAAGCTGGCTAGTTGCAAGGGAAATTTTGAAGAACAGACTTTATAGTGCCAGGAATAGTTTAACCCCAATTAAGTCGGGGGGGGGAGGCTTAGGAGCTCACAAACAGTCCTGGACACAGCAAATTTGTATCTGGACAAGACCTGCCACAGGAAAGGGGGGAAGCAAGCTCAGAATTTTTTTTCCCAGTAAAAGTGGAAATGGAGAAAGCTGGAACAGAAGTTAATTCAACGTTAAGAATCTGAGTGGGTTGGCCTTCACAAATGTTCTCTATTAGGTTGAGTAAACTAATGACTCTAGATTGGGAGGAGTCTCACAGATCAAATATACAGTATGGGCAGGCAACTGCAAAGCCACCAAGTATAAGAACACACAACACTAAGGAGGATGGGTGGGAAAAATTACAGTTCCTAGCTGTAGCCACTGAATGAAAGTTTTAAACAGATCAAGGAGCAGACTCTAGAGAATCTAGAGAATGCTTTTAACTGTAAACAGACAATTATCAAAAATGCACAGAAAAGCTCGGATAGAGCACTCACAAACAGAAAATATAACTCTCAGTACGAAAAAGCAGTTTATTGTTAAGTAATTCAGTAAATATGCAAATAGCAATGAAAAATACAGTTAAAACAGTATAAAACAGTACATAAATGCAGTGAAACAATAAAAAAGCTTTATAACAGTGCAAAATGTAGTAGCTCAACTGTATAGCACAATTATAAGCATTTCAGAAGTGCAGTTCAGTTAGGTTCATAGGTTCATAGGTTCATAGGTTCATACTAGGCTATCTGCCCTAGGGCATTTATAAGCCTAGCCAGAGTGTGTGTGGCTTTCACCACCCCTTAGGATAAGAATACTATACCCATTAGTTTGCTGTGCCTCTGTCCAGCAGTGATACAGAGATGATTCCCGGGGTAAACCTACGATCTCCCATCCACTCGTCAAGATTTCTCTTGAACAGAGTCAGTGAGGGGCTCTGCCTCACATGGACTGGGATTCTGTTCCATAGTTTAGGGAGTCTCTGGGTGATGAATCTGTCCCTCCAGCACGTCCTATTTATATCCGTGTTGAGGTTTAAGTCTCTTGCTCTCGTGGCTCTGGTGGATTTGGATTTTTGAGGTGGAGCATGTCCATTAATTCCGGGTTGGACATGGCCTTGTATGTCAGGCACAGATCACCTCTGAGCAGATGGTATGCGACTGAATAGAGCTGGAGTTTCTTCAGTCGGGCATCGTGATGACATATGTTTGAGCCCCTTTATCCTTTTGGTGAGGAACTTTTGGGGTCTTTCCAACTGCTGCAGGTGTCGGGTAAGGTACATTCCGAATGGGGCGTTGTACTCAATCATTGGTCTGATAAATGAAGAGTACAGGGTACAATGACCTCTCCTGATCTGGATGTGAATCCTTCATGATCAGGTGGGCAATGTAGAAGGTCTTCCTAACCACTTTGGCAATGTGAGTGTCAAAAGAGGTTACTGTCAACTTGGGTCCCCAGGTCCCTGATAACTTCTTCCGTGTTTAATGGATTACCACCTATGTGGTAATTAGGGGTTACCTTGTTTTTCCCAAAGGGTATGACTACACATTTTTTGGCATTTAGCTTAAGGCCATGGCTCTGGCACCAGTTATCCATTTCTATGAGACCTTTCTGGAGGATGTCTGTGTTTGATGGAGTGTCAATTATGGTGCCCAGTTTGCAGTCATCTGCAAATTGTGTCAGCCACAATCCCCCTATGTTTGCCTGCACTTCAGAAAAATAAATGCCGAACAAGAGGGGGCCCAGGACTGAGCCCTGTGGGACACCACTCATGACCGGCTTAGAGTCTGACATGGTACCAGCAACTCTAACCCTGTGTGTTCTGTCCTTGAGCCAGTTTGCAACACATCTTGTGACATGGGTTTACATCTAAGCTGGTGAGCTTTTCTATGATGCCCGAGTGGGGTATTGTGTCGAACGCTTTTGCTAGGTCAAGGTAGGCTGTGTGAACTGCCTTACCCTCATCAATGGCCTTAGTGACTGTTTCGAAAAAGTCGACCAAGTTCAAGAGGCAGGATCTGCCCTTGACAAAGCCAAATTGGGTAGGATCCAGTGTCTGTAGGTCCCCAATGTCTTTATTTATGAGTTCCATTATGATCCTCTCCATAGCTTTGCAGACAAGGCTCGTCAAGCTTATGGGGCGGTAATTTCCAGGGTCCGTAGAAGCACCGCCTTTGTGGAGTGGGACCACAGTTGCCGCACGCCATTCTTTGGGCACGTATCCTGTAGTAAGGCTAAGATTAAACAGCAGCCTTATGTGTGGGTTTAGTTCCTCATTGAGTTCTGTAGCACACAGCCGGGGACACCGTCCGTCCCATTGATGCTGTGTTTTTGCTTTAGAGAGAGCAGCTCTCACCTGGGCATCTGAGATGTTTGGGAGGCTAGACTCTGGTGGGATAGATATTTCTCCTTTGGGGGGAGGGAGGGAGAATTTGCACTGAACCTGTCTGCCAGTATGTTGGCAATGTCTGTGGGTTCAGTGATTTTTTATCATTTTGGACTAATTCTGAGCATATCTGGGAGTTTCCACCCAGGTTTCTAACATAGCTAAAGAAGGCTTTATGATTGTCTTTTGTGTCATTAGCGATTTTTCTCAAAGTTGGCCTTGGATGATTTTATGAGTGATCGTAGTTTTTGCTAGTATTGATCAGAGATGCCTTCCCATTTAGGATTTTGCTCTGTCATGTAGTAGCTTTCTCCTCTTGTTGTAGAGTTTGTTTATGGCTGGAGTCCACCAGACTGGGCGCCTGCCTTTGGTGGAAATGGTCTTGATTTTTTTAGGGATTGCTTGATCCATACATTCCTGGAGGTGCTCGTAGAAGGAAATTGTAAGGGTTTCAGCAGCGTGGGTTGTGGTTTCCACTGGCTCGGGGCCTTGAAGGATACCACTCAGTCTTAAGAAGTGTGAAGTTTGCTTTTGAGAAGTTCTTCACTGTGGTCTTTTTTGCTGGGGGTGGGCGCGGGATGTGGATCTCCAGTGAGATTAATTTATGGTCTGATCTCACCAATGAGGGATATACTTCCGGTGTGCAGCATTTTGTCCCCATGTTTGTGATGATCAGGTCTAGTATATTTTCTCCTCTTGTGGGAATGGTGACTAGTTGTTCCATAGCATTTGAGTTTATGAACTCAAGGAACCTTTGGGCTAGGGTGTTGGGGCTTGAGTAATGTTCCCAGTCTATGTTTGGGTAGTTGAAGTCACCCAATATGATGGTGTTTGGAGAGACATTCATACTCTCCAGTGTCTTCAGGAAGGCTGTGTGGGTTTCCTGAGTTTGAGAAGGTGGTCTGTAGCATGTTACAAACTGTAGGGCAGTTTTACCTATGGTTAATTGCACCTGGATGGTCTCCGATGCTTCGTGTGTTGCCACTAACCTGGAGGTGTGGGTATCCTTTATGAATATGGATACACCTCCTTTTGTGGTTCGTCCGGATTTTGGGGCCGAACGCATGATATGAGGTATAACCTGATAGTGCTGGGGTGCTCTCAGGAGCCTTGAACCAGGTTTCAGTCACAGCACAGACATCAATGTTCTCCATACTGAGGAAGGCTTGAGGTGCATCTTGAGGTTTAGACTTCTGGCATTGAGCAGTATTACCCTTAGTTTTTCTCCATTTTGTTTTCTAGGCGGTAGGTTTATCATTTGAGCCTTGCCTAAAAAGGCACTATGGGGTGGCAAGAGCCTTTGCCAATATCCGGAAGCCCAGGGTGACAGGTGCAAGCTGTCCCTGCGAAGCAGTGTGGCTTGTCAAGCATGTCATCCCAGGCAGACAGACATTGGATCCCTTAGAATGACACCAGTAATTAAGCCAATTATTAAAGCTGATCATTTTGTCTCTGTATTGTGGCATCATTCTTGGTGAGGGTAGGATACTGCTCAGGGTCAGGGTCATACCGCCTGGGCTACATAATCTGAGAGCTCCTCTATGTCTCTTTCATGTAGTCCAGGGAGTGCGTCTCAGGTCATTCACACCGGCATGGACAATGACTGAGTCATACTTGTACTTGCTGTGGAGTGACCCGAGTGCTTGTGTTATGTGGCGGATTCTAGCGCCTGACAGGCAGCTTACTGTGATCTTTTCCTTGTTCAGTCTGGTGAGTGGGACGTCAGTGTGTCTGACTATGGAGTCACCTATAACAAGTGTGTCTGGCATTGTGTTTGGCCTTAAGGGCTGTGACTGTTTAGCACACTGACTTTGAGAACTATGTGTTGCATGTTTTATGTCTTGAGGTGGCAGTTGCTTGGGTGTCTGCTTTGGAGGCCTCTGTAGTTTTGGTAGATTTTTGATCAGTGCCTCCGAGTATGTCTTTGTGTGTTTATGTGTTTGTTTTGCAGCTGTGATAGTTCTATGTGAAACTGGGTTTGTGGTGTGCGTGGTTTCCTTCTCCTAAATAAGTGTAAGAAATAACTTATCCTGCTCTTGGAATCTTAAAGGACCACTATGTGCAAATGATGACGAAAACATATATTTTTTATCTTGTCATGATTTACTACACCTCCCAAAGCTGCCTGCAGCAAAATAAGTACTCATTCCTAATTTTATTTTGTTTTTACTCATGTCTTTCCTCATGGGGGCAGACATCGTGATTCCTTTGGAAAGCTAAATCTGTCTCTATGCATAGACTGTGAGAACAAATCGCCCTACCATTTGTTGTCAGACTAGACTTTCATTCACTTAGAATGGACCACCTGAAAAAAATGCCAAGTTTGAGAGTCTGCAGCTCATGTGTCATTGACTGGTATGTGCTGAGTTTTACAAATGTTGTTCCTATTGATGTACTACACATTCTCTGAAAGAAACTTGCAAAAGTGTCAACAAATTACTGAGATAAAAAAGACTTTTCACAAGGCGCAGTTTTGCAAGTTTCAATTCCTGGCCAAGTTACTCCTCCCATCTCCCCTCCTTCAGTGGGCTAAAGTCTCACATTTCAGTCTTGGGTAGATTCAACTATTTTGTCAGCTATGCATGACAATAGACATCAAAAAAATCACAGCCTGGTGTGCCACTAAAACTGTTCCCTTGTATGTCTCTTCACGTCTGAATAGCACTTCCCCAGGAATAAAAAAAAAAAAAGCACACACATCAGTCCAGAGTTTGGGCCAATGTATCCATTTCTTATTGTGCACAGTAAAACATTCAGTTTATAATGCATTCTGGCTGCTGACATGGTTATCTTTATATAGTTATCTTATAGCATAACCTGAACTTATGGTATTCAATGCCAAGCTTTACAACAGTTCTCAGTTTCTTAACAATGACCTCCCAAGCCTCTGATGTGACCCAGTACTTTGTCAATATACTGTAAACATATAGATTAATACAAATATTTGTGCACATATGACACCTACAATAATACTCACATACCACCATTAAAACAAGATAAATGCAATATAAATCATATCAATATAGTTATGATTTCTACTTTATGACCCTGTTTGTCTATGGAAACTTCTTTTTGAATTTATGTTCAAGCAGTTGTATATTTGTTGTATATTATCTTGTTTAATTGTTTCTCAATATTCTAACCACTGTGTATTCTGCACCAATTGTAAAACTCTGATTGTATTCCTTGTATATTTTCTATGCTCTTTGTACAAAATAGCTACATGTTTGTATAATTTATTTTTATTATTTTTTTATAATTGTTTACTATGTATCTGGAGCTTTTCTCCCTCAGCCTCCGCTGAAAACGATCATCTTGTGTCCAGTCGGACTAACCTGTAAAGAAATGGAAAATAAATAAAAAGTAAAATATACTAAGAAAATCAATCACTATACCAAAAAAAATCCAAAACTTAAGAAGAAAAACACAGAAGGAACGAAAATGTTTCTTTGATGCTGTCATGAAACTCACACTCTCTTATTCAGATATTATGGGCAAACATATATATATATATATATATATATATATTATAACATATATAATATATTAGGCAAAATAACATACCCAACACACTAGTCATAGGTGACTCTATAGTCAGGCACACTGATGTCCCACTTACCAGGCTAAACAAGGAGAAGGTTACTGTCAGCTGCCTGTCAGGTGCCAGGATCTGCCACATAACCCATGCACTCAGGTCACTCCGCAACCAAGTACAAATATGACTCTGTCATTGTCCATGTTGGTGTGAATGACCTGAGACATGCCTCCCTGGACTACATGAAAAGAGACATGGAAGAGCTCTCCGATCTTGTAGCCCAGGGAGGTATGACCCTAGCCCTGAGTAGCATTCTGCCATTGCCCAGAATGATACTGCAGTGCAAGGACAAAATGATTGACTTCAACAATTGGCTAAGCTTCTGGTGTCATTCTAAGGGGATCCAGTATCTGCCTGGGCTGACATGGTCGACAGACCATGATGCTTTGCCAGAGATGGCTTGCACCTGTCTCCCATGGGATTCCGGATGCTGGCTAAGGCTCTTGCCGCCCCTATAGTGCCTTTTTTAGACGAGTTTCAAATGCAACAGGAACAGGCAAGCAAAAACTATGGGTAATGCTACTCAATGCTAGAAGTCTAAATCTCAAAATGCACTCACTCAAGGCACTCCTTAAAATGGAGAACATCAGTACCCGTGCAGTGACTGAGACCTGGTTCAAGGCTCCAAAGAGCTCCCCTGCACTACCAGGCTATAACTCATACAACACTTTTCGGCCACGTAACCTGGACCGGAACACCAAAGGTGGAGGTGTGCCTGAGGATATCTACACCTCCAGGTTAGTTGCTCATCATAATGCATCCAAGGTTATCCAAGTGCAACTAACTCTGTGCAAAACTGCAATCCAAATTGTAGCTTGCTACAGATCCCCCATCATGCGCCAGGATTCCCACTCCTCTTTTCTTGATATACTGGAAAATATCAGGGTTCAAACACCCTAATAATGGGTGATTTCAACTACCCCACCATTAACTGGGAAAACTACTCATGTACTAACTCCTTCGCTCAACGCTTTCTGGAATTCATAAATTCCAGTGCCCTGGATCAACTTATCCACACCCCCACCAAGGGCAACAATATCCTAGACCTAGTCATTACCAACATGAATGACCGGTGTTCCACACCTGAAGTCAACTCCTTGTTGGTCAGATCAGACCATAAGCTAATCACCCTAGATATCCACATCCCGCCCCCACCCCACATTAAGGAAACCACGGTAAAAAATTATTCCATAGTCAACTTCATGCTTCTTAAGACAGAAGTGGCGAACTTCATGACACCCATGCAGACGGCCAATACAGTTACGGCTGCTGAATCCTACACAAATGCACTCTATAAGCACTTATGTGAGTGCATGGATCATGCTATCCCAAACAGAATCAAGAAGCTATTCTCCAAAAAAAGGAAGCCAATCTGGTGGTCCCCTGCCATAAACAAACTGTACAACAGAAGGAAGAAACTGTTGCAAAACAGAGTAAAATCCCATGAGTGATGGAGCTCCCTGGTCAGCTTCAGTAAGACGTTGAGATCCCTTATAAGAGCATCCAAAGCTAGCTATGAAAATAAAATCACCACTGATTCTAAGGACAACCACAAAGCATTCTATACCTATGTAAAGAATCTCAATGGCACCCAGATCTGCTCTGAGTTACAGCACAACTGCATGAAAATTACAGAACCAGCTGATATTGCCAGTATTCTGGCAGATAGGTTCAGTGCTAACTTTACCACCCTCTCACACCCTAAAGGGCCCATATCTATACAGGAAGAATGCAGAGTCCCTGTAATCACAACTACACAGGTAAAGGCTGCACGCTCTAAAGCCAAAAACACAGCATTCATGGGACTGGACAACATCCCAGGCTGCGTTTTACCTGAACTTCAGAACGAACTGGCTCCCCACCTAAGCACCATGTTCAGTCATAGCCTCACATCAGGCTTTGTGCCCACTGAATGGCACACAGCAACAGTTATCCCGCTCCACAAAGGGGGAGCCACCACTGATCCCGGGAACTATTGTCCTATTAGCCTGATGAGCTTGGTGTGCAAGGCCATGGAACATATAGGTTCATAGGTAGGTACTAGGCTATTGGCCCTAGGGCCTATACAAGCCCAGCCAAAAAGGTACACTGGCTTTTACCACTCAAGAAAATTATTTTCCTTTGCCACTGTCGAGCAGAGCCACAGAGGTGATCCCCGGGGTGAATTTCCTATTTCCCATCCAATCATCAAAATTTTTCTTGAAGAGTGCTAATGAAGAGTTTTGTTTGATATAGATAGGTAGTTTATTCCAGAGTATGGGAAGTCTCTGGGACAGGAATCTATCCCTCTGGCATGTTCTGTTTATTGTAGTGACAAGGTTTAGTTCCCTAGAGCATGTAGCTCGGAGGGATTGTGATTTCTTTAAGTGGAGCATGTCCAGAAGCTCTGGGTTTGACATAGCTTTGTATGTTAGGCAGAGATCACCTCTGAGTAGGTGATATGCGACGGAGTAAAGCTGGAGTTTTTTGAGACGGTTTGCGTAGGGCATCTGTTTGAGGCTGGTAATCCTCTTTGTGAGGTATTTCTATGGTCTTTCCAGTTGTTGTAGATGTCTTGTGAGGTACATACCAAAAGGGGCGTTGTACTCTATAATGTGTCTAATGAGTGATGAGTAGAGGGGAACAATGACCTCTTTTTTTCTGGATGAGAAACCTTTTGTGATGAGGTGTGCCACATAGAAGGATTTCCTGACTACTGTGGCGATGTGATTATCAAAGGAGACAATACTGTCCACCTGTGTCCCAAGGTCTCTTATCACACTTTTGGTGTTAAGTATACTACCGCCTATGTTGTAGTTCATGGGTACAGAGTTTTTACCAAAGGGGATGACAATGCACTTTTCGGCATTGAGCTTGAGGCCATGGCTTACCAGGCATCTGTCTCAGTGAGGCCCTTTTGTAAAAAAAAACTCGTGAGCTACCACATAGGTGGTAGTCTTCTTAACACCAAATGTGTGATGAGACCTTGAGACCCAGGTGGACAGTAGTCTCTCCTTTGATAATCACATCGCCACAGTAGTCAGGAAGTCCTTTTATGTGGCACACCTCATCACAAAAGGGTTCTCATCCAGGAAAAAAAGAGGTCATTGTTCCCCTTTACTTGACACTCAGACCCATTATAGAGTACAACGCCCCTTTTGGAATGTACCTCCCAAGACATTTGCAGCAGCTGGAAAGGCCGCAGTAGTACCTCACAAAGAGGATTACTGGCCTCAAACAGATGCCCTACACTGACCATATAAAAAAACTCCAGCTTTACTCCGTAGCATATCGCCTACTCTGAGGTGCTTTCTGCCTAACATATAAAGCTATGTCAAACCCAGAGCTGTTGGACATGCTACACCTAAAGAAATCTCAATCCCTCTGAGCTACACACTCTATGGACTTAAACCTTGTCACCACAATAAACATGACTTGCTGGAGAGAGAGATTTCTGTCCCAGAGACTTCCCATACTCTGGAACAAGCTACCCATCTATGTCAAGCAAAGTTCCTCATTAGCACTTTTCAAGAAAAATCTTTTGAGTGGATGGAAGATAGGAAAATATACCCCGGGAATCACTTCTGTGGCTCTATTCGACAGTGGCACAGGAAAATAACTTTCTTGGGTGGCATAAGCCAGGGAAACTTGCTGGCTAGGCTTACTTAGGCCCTTAGGCTGATAGCCTGGTACCTACCTACCTACCTATTTACCTGTTATTAGACTAAATACAATATTATGTAGCATAGAAATGTGCTGAAGGGTGACAGTTCATTATTTACCCATAAAGCAAATGTCAGAGTGGAAAAGTTCAAATAGTGGATAAAGAGGAGGAGGGGAAGAGAAGAAAGAGTGAGAAAAAGTATTTGTTAGAAGTAATAATTAGGGTAGATATGGGAGGCAGGAGAAAAATGAGTAAAAGCAACATTACAAGTAAGAGAAACGAAACCAAGGAAAAGAAGAAATAACATGGACAACAAGACTTAGAGTGTGTGTGTGTGTGTGTCTGCGTGTGTGTGTGTGTGTGTGTGTGTGTGTGTGTGTGTGTGTGTGTGTGTGTGTGTGTGTGTGTGTGTGTGGTGTAAAAGAACTATAAAGCAAATCTGCACTGATACCTGCTTGCTGCCCTGCTGAGGGGGACACTTGTGCAAGTGCAGTGGACTGGCTCCAGTAGGAAGGGATGGCAGCATAACTAAAAAAAAGACACTAAACACAATTATTGGAATATAAGAATCACAAAAGAAACAAAGGTGATAGTGTCTTGAGATTTGTAACTACGTATGGTAGAAATCACCAGATTATAAGAAGTATTCTGGACAGGAATTGGAATATTCTGCTTGCTAATGATTATCTCAGGCAACAACTGGGCCATCGTTGTCAATTTTCTTACAGAAGGGGCAAAACATTAGGCTCTATTTTTTCACATTATAAACATCATGATAGTGGGGGAGCAAAATATAAACAACTGACCATGACCAGAAAGGAATAGGTGGGTACTTTTCCATGTGGACATTGCATGTCCTGTAGTCAAGTTAATAAAACTAAACAGTTTAGTAGTGCTAATACCAGCAAAGTTTATGATTTAAGAATTTTTGGGAACTGTTCTAGCAGCTGGGTCATTTACCTTGCTACATGTCAGTGCTCATCTTTCTATGTGGGCAAAACATCATGCTCACTTAGGATTAGGATTGGCGAACATAGGAGTAATATTAAGAATAAGAAAATTACCAATGCCCTATATCAACATACACTTAAACATCCTACAGCTCATTTTATGTTCACCATCATAGATCGAATAGTGGGAGACAGAAGTCATCAACAGGGGTGGGAAAATACACTCACATTTAAAGAAAAATACTGGATAATACATCTCGGAGCTTTGTTTGCTCCTGGTCTTAATGATCATTTATAAAGTATAATTCTTATAGGTGTTGTTGTTCTATTTATACACAATACCACTAGCTTAGAGATGATTATCAGTATGTTCATCTATAATACATATATATGTTTTGTATATTATTGTATTTACAATAAGGGTTTATTACCTTTTTTATCTTGATGATATTATACATGTTCTATATTTACTATATTATATAGTAATTAATATTTTGGTATATTCAGTACAACTATTCCCATTCCACCCTAGCTATTTCTTATTAGATCATTGAGTTGCACACAAACAATATATATATATATATATATATATATATATATATATATATATATATATATATATATATATATATATATATATATATATATATCACTGTTTCATTGATTACTGACAATTGTCAACAATAATATATCTGTTGTCATTTTCATCTTTTGTTATAAGATGTGTGGATCTAAGTAAAGGTTTTATTTAAACCACTATTAGAACCAATAATCAAAATTTGATTGGCTGTTTCATGGTGTATTAAACGCTATAAATAGCGTAGTTACACTAGTTGGCACTCATCCTTTAGCTTCACTGAGGAAGGCTATTTGCCAAAACCGGTTTGAAAAAGTTATGTTGGATTATTAATTGGGCATTTTCATGTCCACTTTGTGCTAAATAAAGCATTTGGAACTCTATTGCTGGCCGTTGTGTTGTTTTCATGGCAGCATAACTCTCAACATTATAGAACAAGAAATCTGGACAAGGCCATAAATAATAGGGGACAAAGGCCCAAAAATGGGACAATTTATAAATATTGCACTTACAAACTTAGAAAGTTGATAAACAGGTTTTGCATTAGAGTGAATTTTCTTAAGGATATGAAGTCTGAAAATCAAATGCCTGTCAACTTTCTGACTTCAGTGTTCAATGATTTGCCAGTGATTTGACAGAAAATTGCAATTTTATGAAAAACAGACAAAAAATCTGGACTTTCTGCAAAAATCTGCACTGTTGAGAGATATGGATGGGAGTCTTGAACCAACACCCATCAATCATTTTCATTTGTTTGCCAAAGCCATTGCAGCAGTGTTTTGCAGAGAGGTGGGAAAAGCCTTAAATTTGACTGGTATGTTGTGTGGGTGTGGGTAGCTGTGTTTGTGGAAGGTGGAGGTGTGCCTTTGTAAGTGTGGTACGAATGTTATGGATTATGAAATGGAGAGATTAAGAGTAAAATTGTGTTCAGTGAAGTCCCTAGCAATTTTATCACTGCTTGATTCAGACATATACATTCCCCTGTGTTTGTCAGTACTATGTTTGAGTGCATTGTTTTGGAGTATAGTTTCACTGCTACAGCTGCTGCTACTCTTTCAATGCAAATATCTGCTTTGGAAGTTTTCTCCAGGAGTCTGTTGCTGAGAGGATGAGAGACATGCTACAGGTATACAACTAAGACAAACTAGATAAAGCAATAGTAAGAAAAAGTACTAGGTCACATCAGAGGCTTGGGAGGTCATTGTTAAGAAACTGAGAACTGTTGTAAAATTTATCATTAAATACCATTAAGTTCAGGTTATACTATAATTTATTTATTTATTTTATTTTATTTTACATTTGTTGACCGGGCTAGTCTAGCTGGATATATGTCCATTTTCAGTAGAGGCCCGGGGAGAAAAGCTCCAAACACAAATAATGACAAAATTAACAATGCATAGAAACATAAAGAATCACAATATAGAGGTAGCATTGGTCTAGAGAACAGTTATAATAATAAATTTGTAAACTAAACAATTTTAGTAAAAATTATACTAAACAATTCTACAAAACACACTAGACGGTATGAGCAAGTCTTAGTTAAGGGAAAAGAACATATATATTATTCTCATATTCCAGAGTAAGAGTAGTAAGTAGATTTGGAGGCAAAGGTTACAGGAGTAGGGATAGAGGTATGAATAGGAAGATAATATAAGAGAATAACTATGTAAAGATAACCATGTCAGCAGCCAAAATGCATTATAAGTTGAATATTTTACTGTGCACATTTTAAATGGATAGACTGGCCTAAACTCTGGACTGGTGCATTTGCTTTTTGTTTTTTTTTTTTTTTTTTATTCCTGGGAAATGCTATTCAGAAATGAAGAGGCATAGAGACATACAAGGGAACAGATTTAGTGGCACACCAGGCTGTGATTTTTTTTTATGTCTATTGTCATGCAAAGCTGACTAAATAGTTGAATCTAGTAAAGCTGGAAATGTGAGACTGTAGCCCACTGAAGGAGGGGAGATGGGAGGAGTAACCTGGCCAGGAACTGAAACTTGCAAAACCGCTCCTTGTGAAAAGTCTTTTTTATCTCAGTAATTTGTTGACACTTTTGCAAGTTTCTTTCAAAGAATGTACATCAGTAGGAACAGCATTTGTAAAACTCAGCGCATACCAGTCAATGACACATGAGCTGCAGACTCTCAAACTTGGCAGTTTTTTTTCAAGTGTTCCATTCTAAGTGAATGGAAGTCTAGTCTGACAACAAATGGTAGGGCTATTTGCTCTCAGTCTGTGCATTATGGGACAGATTTAGCTTTCCAAAGGAATCACGATGTCTGCCCCTATGAGGGCAGACAAGAGTAAAAACAAAATAAAATTAGAAATGAGTACTTATTTTGCTGTAGGCAGCTTTGGGAGGTGTAGTAAATCATGGCAAGATAAAAAAATATATGTTTTCTTCATCATTTTCCCATAGTGGTCCTTTAAGGAATTTCCACTTATGCAATGCAATCCAGAGCCTGAGCAATACAAGCACAACCTTTATAAGACACAGGGTTTATATAGCAGTAAGAATGGAAGAGTTGGAAGATCAAATTACTACTCAGCCCCTACTATTACCCAATCACTCATACTACAGAAGGTCAGGAGGCCTTGTTACTCTCAATAATAATGAAGACAATCAGCAGAAAATGGCTGCCAGAAACACAGGAAACTCAAAGAAAACTACCAGCTTAGACAACAGGCCTCTATCAAGATTATGCCACCTGAGCAGAACACAGAAACCTCATTTTAAAAGCATAGAAAGAACACCCACAAAGAGAAAATACAAATCTCAGTATGAAAAAGCAGTTTACAATTTAGTAATTAAATAAAAATGCAATTATAGTAATGCACACTATTACAGTTCCTAGCTGTAGCCACTAAATGAAAGTTTTGAACAGATCAAGGAGCAGACTCTAGAGAATACTTTTAACTGTAAACAATTATCAAAAATGCACAGAAAAGCTCGAATAGAGCACTCACAAACAAAAAATACAACTCTCAGTATGAAAAAGCAGTTTATAGTTAAGTAATTCAGTAAACATGCAATTAGCAATGAAAAATACAGTTAAAACAGTATAAAACAGTACATAAATGCAGGGAAACAATAAAGAAAGCTTTATAACAGTGCAAAATGTAGTAGATCAACTGTATAGCACAATTATAAGTGTTTCAGAAGTGCAGTTCAGTGAAATAAGTGTAAGAAATAACTTATCCTGCTCTTGGAATCTTAAGGAATTTCCACTTATGCAATGCAATCCACAGCCTGAGCAATACAAGCACAACCTTTATAAGACACAGGGTTTATACAGCAGTAAGAATGGAAGAGTTGAAAGATCAGATTACTACTCAGCCCCTGCTATTACTCAATCACTCGTACTACAGAAGGTCAGGAGGCCTTGTTACTCTCAATAATAATGAAGACAATCAGTAGAAAATGGCTGCCAGAAACACAGGAAACTCAAACAAAACTACCAGCCTAGACAACAGGCCTCTATCAAGATTATGCCACCTGAGCAGAACACAGAAACCTCACTTTAAAAGCATAGAAAGAACACCCACAAAGAGAAAATACAAGTCTCAGTATGAGAAAGCAGTTTACAATTTAGTAATTAAATAAAAATGCAATTATAGTAATGCACACTATTACAGTTCCTAGTTATAGCCACTAAATGAAAGTTTTAAACAGATCAAGGAGCAGACTCTAGAGAATGCTTTTAACTGTAAACAGACAATTATCAAAAATGCACAGAAAAGCTCAGATAGAGCACTCACAAACAGAAAATACAACTCTCAGTATGAAAAAGCAGTTTACAGTTAAGTAATTCAGTAAACATGCAATTAGCAATGAAAAATACAGTTAAAACCATATAAAACAGTACATAAATGCAGTTAAACAATAAAAAAAGCTTTATAACAGTGCAAAATGTAGTAGATTAACTGTATAGCCCAATTATAAGTGTTTCAAAAGTGAAGTTCAGTGAAATAAGTGTAAGAAATAACTTATCCTGCTCTTGGAATCTTAAGGAATTTCCACTTATGCAGTGCAGTCCAGAGCCTGAGCAATACAAGCTGCATTATGCTTCCCTCTTTATCATCAATGTTCTGTTAATATTGTCATATGTTTGCCTCTCCTCCACACTGATCCATATATATCAATTCTGGTATCATTTTGCCACTCTTTTAGCCATTATACACAGAAATGCTTTATAATCATGGTTTAGTATTGAAACAGGCCTTTATGAAGCTGGATCCGATGGATCTTTACCCTCTTTAGGTATTACTGTTACCACTGCCTTCTTCCAGGATGCTGGTACTTCTCCTCCTCTTAAAATGCTGTTAAACAATACCTTCCAGATCTTTATCACTGTTTTCTCTCCTAACTTCCAAACTTCCACAGGAATACCATCTATTCCTGGGGACTTTCCTGTAGATTGGTTATACATAGCAATTTTTATCTCATCCCTTCCTATCCTGACTATTAGTAATTAAGCCTCATCTACCTCTAATATTGGCATAATTTAACTCTTCCATAAACATTTCCATTTGTACCTTTCCTTGATTTCGATATTTCTCTACTTTATACAAATGTTCATAACATTTCCTAAATATTTCTAATACTTCTACAGGGTGTCTTGTTATCTTCATTGTTATAGACTCCCCAAGCTTAGTGACTTCCCTTTCCACTTTCTGTTGCCTGAGTTGTTGTGCTAAAAGTTTTTGTGCTCTAGAATTATTATAAAAAACAGTTGCTTAACAGCAATTTTTCTAAACTCATGCATATTATTGAGGTAATCCCTTATTTTCTGTTTAGCATTCTGCAGTTGCTCATTTTCTTGTTCTGAGAGATCCCCCCTATTTTGCAATACTTTAACATTTGTCAATACCTCTAAAGAATTCTTATTACTGTTTAACCATATCTCTCTTTTTTATGTCCAACCTAGTTTTAAACTCTACTTAAATTTTATCCCACTCCTTAGGTATGTTTAGAGAAGATAATTCTATTTTCTCTAGTAGCTCCTGAATTAATTCCACAACCCATTCCTTAAATTCCTCTCTTTTCAACCAATAGGTGGGAAAGTGCCAGGGTATCATTTTTATTTCATTACCTTGCATTCTTATTTTAGTTATTATTGGTGCATGATCTGAAATAGTTATTGGTTGCATTTCAAGACCTTCAATTAAATGCATGTGTTCCTGTGAGATATAAAATCTATCTAGCCTAGCCCGGTTCTTGTATCTTGGTGAATGATATATAAATTCACTCTGAACTCCTAGTGCTGAATTCACATCTTCCATGCCAAACATTTTCATACATTTCTTCAAAAATCTACCCTTCTTTTCTTATATTTTCCTTTCTAGACCCCCCAGGCACATCATCACTGTTGCAAACCAAATTCCAGTCTCAACCTATAAGTAATATTCCTTGCTGAAAGCTGATTATTTCTCCCAGAACTTTTCTTAAGCTCCATTGTAGCAGTTTTAGGGTTGATGTAAATGCATACCAGTGTAATCCTCCTCCCTAGCCAGTTTCCCCTTAGTACTATGTATCTTTCATTATTGTCTTTTTTCCTCTTCTATCACTGTTGGAGCACCTCTTGCAATTAATATAAGTTCTCATCTTTTCCTTTGCCCCATATATTCTGCTGAGTAACCATCCTGAAAACCTTTTTTTATCAAATTCCCATGTTTAGTTCTTTTCAGGTGTGTCTCCTGTAGAATAGCTATTTGCACTCTACATTTTTAAATATAATTCACTACTCTTTATTTTTTATATATATCTATAAGACCATTCAGATTGAAAGACATTACAGAAATCATCATTTTCATATGTAGTTATTATTACCACCTTTTATATATAACTGCTCTTTTGCTAAATGTCTATTTCCAACTCTTATGTTACATGATTGGCAGGTTGGTCTCATGTCATATCCATTTGCACCTATGTCATATCTTACTTAACTTTTTATTTTTTTAAAAGCCCTCAAACAGAGCAAACAACCCCCTCCCAAAAAAACTCCTATGAACTTAGCAATAACACACAAAACTATCTACATATTCAAATATTGAAGTTGTTGCTTCCTAATAAGAACATAAGTTCTAAGCTGATAGCTACACAGACAGGTTAAAGAAAGCCAAAAATAAAGGTTAGCCATGCTAAGATGCATGGTATAGCCTGTGCTATTTGATTTTGTATATCTTTATAACTCTCCCAGTTGAGAAAACACTTGAATGCTATCAGTAAACACTTTATCCAAGCTATTTTTCTTTATCAAATTGTCTTCTAGTGACATGCAAACCAGACACAAAACTGCAAAGGATGCCTTATTTATCAGAAAAAAAGCCTTACAATATTCAGTATTCTTTTTCATTTACATGCTTTGTAATAAACTTGTTACTGGATAACACCTAGGGTTTTTACCCAGTCATTTCCCTATGCATGCATGGGAAAAGCACACTGATTTTTCTTTTGTCTTACTCTCTTAACCAGAACATTCCTCTCTCCCCAATCTCCTCCCCTTTTCATTTTTTTATTGCAGTGCCTACATTTCTCAAAACCGAACAGAGAAAAAGAGAGAAAAAGGGTGAACAAGAAAAAGCAAAATCACCTGTTTATATTAGTATCCCCATTGCATTTAAAAAAAATGAGAGAACTTTACTTCAAATCTAATTGGTATGTATTATCTTTAAATCTGTCACACCTGGAAAAACCCTTGATTATTTTCAGGGAACATTATGTCCTAGTCAATTTCTGTGTTCTTTTTTCATCTTTTCCCTCAGCCAATCCCCTTCCACCAGACTTTCTCCAGTTTCTCTTTATCAGATTGTCTCCATGGAGGCATGAAGACCAGTTGCATTAATGCTACTTAGTATACATATTTGCAAGTGCTAGAAAAAAAGACATAATATTCAATATTCTTTTTCATTTACATGCTCTCAGTCTTAAAACAAAGGTCCTTAATCAGTCATTTCCCTATGCAAGAATAAAAAACACATTCATTTGAACTCTGTCATGCTCCCCTAACCAGGGCCTCTTTTTCTCCTCTTTTTTTATCATTACATTGCCTATGTTTCTCAAAACTGCAAAAGAAGAAAAAGAGAAAAGGGGAGAAAAATAAAAACACCTGTTTACAATCCCTATTTCACCCAAAAATAGCCTGCAAAGAAAACTATGCAACACAGACACAGTACAAATAAAAGAAAGTGTTTTCTTTACTTACAGTTAGTGATCTCCCCTCTCTTCCCCTCCCCAAAACATTTTTCTGAACATTAATGACATGAAGTAGGGCATATACTTTAGAGTCCCCCACTCAGCAAACAAATTTTGAAGAAGACCAATATTCCCAGATTTTAATGTGTTGTCATATTTCACAAATATAATTATTGCATTGTAATCCCACATTAAGTTACTGATTTTATTGCTGTTCTTCTCCATCACCCAAACCTTGTCTCTGCTTCATTTCCAACATACTCTTGATTCTTCAAGTCAGCTCTTGTGCTCCCTTCCTTCTCTCTAACATTTTCTGTTGAAATACTGGAAAAGGTTTCACAAATGCAGTCTCTCTGTGGTCTTTGTTACCAGGGGAACAAGAAACCGAATTGCCTTCTGTTTCACAGCTCAATTTTTGTTGGACAAACTTTTGTATTCCCTCTTTAGCATGCATTTCATCAAAAACTGATTTTAAAAATAAATACATTCTATTATTGTTTGAAGCATGTCTTCCTGAGCAGTCTCATATTCAGCCAGCCTTTTCTTCATTTTGACCTCTGATATTTGCAGCTTTATCATCTCATTTGAATAGCTGTTTAAAGTTTCTTCCATTAGTTCCAACCTTTTGTTGTTTGTGTTGATATACTCTATCAATGTTTTGTTTATTTTAACCAGGTCTGTATGCAGTTGCCTTATATCATCATGTAGGTTATTTGGAAGTCATGTCTGAAAGTTGCATTACTTTTTGCTGAACAGCTGCAGAACTCTCCCTAGTCAGTGTTTCTTCCTCATGTTTTGTAGTTGATTTTTTTCCAGGTCTTCTGTATTTCTTTATTCCTGGCATTCAGGCAGTGTACTTACTAGCTAGTTACTGAAATTCACCCATAAACACAAGACTACTCGCCTTTTCTGCTGACTTTCTGTTTTCACACTGGGAGAGCTAGAAACAAGCTGTTACTCAATGTGCAGCCATCTTGGAACTTCTGGGTGATCGTGTTTTGATCTCTTTTAGGCACCTCTTTTCTGAGGATGTGCTTTGGGTCCTGAAGGAGGCCAGGAAACTCACTACTAAGAAATTATATTTGTACAAATGGAAGAAATTTTCTGTCTGATGCCTCTCTCGAAACCAGGATCCCTTTTTAGTGCAGGTCTATATGGTTCTGTCTTATGTGTGATCTGTTCCATGCTGGGTTGGCATATTCTTCAGTTAAAGCTCACCTGTCAACAATTTATGTTTGTCTGCCCTTAACTCTTTCTCTGGCCTCTAGATTCGAGGTCAAGCGATTTCTTAAAGGTGTCCTTCATATCAGGCCACCCAGGAATCCTATTTCACATTTCTGGAGCCTCAGTTTTGTCCTTGAAAACTTGACTCAAGTTCCTTCTGAGAATGCTGCTTAGCTTCCTTACAACATTGTACTTGGAAGTCTGTTCTTGTATCCTTTACTTTAGCTATGAGAGTATCTGAGCTTCAGGATCTCATGGTTATTCCTCCCTCATATTAATACTTCCTTTATATCCAAGGTGGTCAGTGAGTTGTCTCTTAATCAGCCTGTTAATTTGCCTTCCTTTTTTCCTTTTCCATAGTCTGTCAGTGAGAAGGTTCTTCATGCCTTGCATTTGCATAGACAGCTCCAATATTATTTATATAAGACTAAGGATATTCATAAGTCTGAGCAACTTTTTGTTTCCTTTCATCCCAGGTTTTTGGGTATGGCTGTCTCTAAGCAAACCATCTCCTACTGGATTTCTAAGGCCATTTCTTTTTGTTATTCTTTTCATGGTAAATGTCTTTCCTCTTGTGTAAAGATTCATTCTGCCAATGCTGTTGCTTCTTCTGGTGCCTTTTTCAAAGGACTGGATACCAATTCTTGAGGCTGCTACTTAGTCTTCTATTCAAACCTTCACTAAGCACTACAAGCTGGACATTATTTCCAGAGCAAGGGCTGGCTCTGCCAAGGCTATCCTGTATGAGCTTATAGAGGGATCTTCAGTGCCTTACTTCTCTCAGGTTTCCTCTTGAGCTTTTGTACTCTCCCTTACATAAGGAATGGTGCAACAGTGATATGGAAGGACATAGTACAGTTATGTAAAGTCTTACCATAACAGTAGATGTCCTTCTCTTCACTATTGCAGTATTCACTCCCTTCCTCCCTCCTACCCCCTCTGCTCTGCCCCATTCTTCTTGCCCTCTTGTCTGGGGATTCTTTTATTTTTCTTCTTTCTGGATGCACATATTCCTTCTGGTCCCTAGGGACATTCCGTTCCTCATGGGGCATTTCAATTCTGAAGTGTGTGTGTGTCTGTACACCACCTTTAAACCCTATGTGTTGCATGGGGAGCTCATGTGAGACATACAATGTCTGTAAACACTAAATGCTTTGGTATACTGACCAGATGTTGGGCTATCCTTGGCAGAGAAGGTCATCTACTGTTATGGTAAGATTTTACACAACTGTACTTTCTGAAACTTTTCTGCAAACCAGATTTTAACAGAATTTACTGACAATTTTAGAAAACTGCAAGTCATCCCACTGCAGGTAGGAAATAAAAGTATTTTCCAAAGAGAGTTATATTAATTTTCTAATTAATTAATGCTGCTCTAGTACTATGAATGATAGCTAAAATTAAATTGAATAAATTGCATAGTTTCAAAATACTCTAATGAAACTGTCTGCATGATTAAAGTTTAATACATTAGTGATGGGTACTCAGAAACAACTGCACTAATGTTAAATATTGACCTGACCCTGAGACCACAATTGTCAATACTCACTCACTCATTGCTTAAGTGCTTTTACAGGAGGCAAAGTCCCCCCTTCACTTTCCCCCATGTAGAAGACTGCACACCCTGTTACTTAAATGTGCCAACTCCAAGATCACTGTATCTTAGAGAAAAAATGAATTCTCCAAGATATATATCGATGGTACAGCAAAAAAGAAATAAATTGTACATTTGTGATCTCAGATTAGAGTGCCATTCATAAATGACACAATTAAAAATGAATACAAGGAAAATCTATAACATTTATCATACTGTTATTATTTTTATTAAGTAAAAAGATGAAAGCTGTGGCTGACTCTTATTTCCCTCCTTTAGTGTTGTTTTTAATCATCTTTGTTTGAAAAATTAAATATGTATATAATTTGAACATATTTAAGTATGTATACTGGATCTAGTGGGGTTTACTTAGTGTGCCATAGTGAAACAGTTGTTTTTTTTTTGTATCTTTGCAGGACTAAGCCAGATGGCTCTTCTACATGCACCCAATCAGACCATTCCAGTCACAAAGAGGAGGAGATTATCTTGGCGGAGGGAACACTACGTCCCATTCATTCATGATATGGAATCCCCAATGAGCTCATCCATTCATGACAAGAGTCTTGTGGTAGGGAGCAAGCAAATCTTGCTAGTCCTGTAGGGCAGCCTACACTCTTCTGCAGGTTATCCTCCCCCCATCTGCAGTACCTCTTTTGAGCTGTGCTATAGCTGCCCTCTGAGAGTCACCTTCAGCTCACACTGTAATTGCACATGTCAGCTAGGGCTTGGTAGGCACCTTGTGCACCCCCTTGGTATCACTTAAGTGGTGAGGCAGAGCCTCATCTCTCATGCCGGGATTGATGAAGCAGCAGCAACCACTCACTCTCATCTTCCCCTGTCAGCTCCTACAAAGTGCCCAAGCTGCTATTCAATCTCAGATCAACTGCAGCATAGTCAAGGCTTTATCCTCCTATGTCATGTCACATGGCTGCTTGTGGTGAAACAGTGTTGAACATTTAAAGTGAAAGAGAACCAGAATGGACATTTCTGAACTTTAAAGCTGTTAAACTTTCAAACAATTATGGAACCAGTCATGGCAGGAAAAATAGTTTTTAGCCTAGTAATGTTAGGACCTCTAATACAGCAGGATTAGAGATTTTGTACTACGAGAGTAGTAAATTTTCAGGGCTAAAAATGGTTGCTTATACACTAAAAAGGCTAATTATAGCCTTCAGAAGAAGGTAGTTCAATATTTTTTCTTCATCTTCTTAAGACATATTCATGAAGCATGCAAGAAAAAGAGGAAAAATCAGTGAAGAAACCAAATTAGCATGTTATTGGAACCCCTGGTTAAAAACTGTGAAATAGAAAATAAAATCAGGTTATCCTTTGCGCTCTAATAGGAACTCTGAAGCCAAGCCCAAAACCTTATAACTCTCTCTGTCTCTGAAGGAAGGGAATTGCATATCTCGTTGTTTAAAGACAGAGATATCCAACAGCAGAGAGAGAAAGCACAAAGCGTTTTCAGTTAAGGAACATGGAAAAAATACAGAGCTGGCCTAGACTCCAAACTTCATTTCTCTGTGTAATCCTTCAGTGCTGAGAATAGAAAATGGAATCACAAGCAGTTTAACAAAGAAAGGTCTTTCTATGTTTCTATGAGAGTGGATTCTAATTTTTAAAAAAAATTGCTGTGCAAGCCATCCATGTCCTCTTTGCACAGAGAACAACATCAGGTCTGAACTAATTCACAGGTGAGTGCAAATTAGTATTTTAACTTTGAGAGTCATTTTATTTATTTATTTTTATGTGTCCTTTGGCAATAGGGGCATTAATCACTACAAAACAAAAGTACCTTTGTATGATATCCTGTTGTTTTAGAATCCACAAGGAGTTTTGCTTTCAGTTACATCTTTGATGATGTGAGTTGACACATGCTGTCAGGAGCCGGAAGGTAGGACTGCAGGAAACATATAGCTTTCTCATCACAGGAAAAGGCAAGGAGAACAGTTTCAGTGGTACTGCCCTATGGCAATGGCTAAGATGGAAAATAACTGTCAGGCCTTACACTTAGCCTTGATCCTGTTACATGTTTGGGTTGTTCATGTGTATATGGAAACATGTACATGCTGTCATTCTCATTTGATGTATTTGCAGATAGCTACCATTAGATGGGGTATAGGGTCACATATTCATTGAATACTGAAGTACCGGATGACTCCTGGGCCAGCCACCTTACTATTAGTGGATTAGTAGGCCTACCATTTATGATGCAAGTGGAAACTGGAGCTCTTGGGTGGCAGGCCACAGTGATGTGTAGTGGTGGAACCAGAAAAATGACTTAGAAGGTTTAAAATATGAATAATAATTATAACAGTAGCAAAGAAAAAAAGAAAAGCTGCAGAATGGTGGTACTATACCCCACTGCAGTTTTTTTATGAGTCTATTAATATTGTAGCTATTGAGATGTCAGAGTAAGGTATTCTTGAAGTTTTTACAAACTAGATGATGTTGGGGTATGTCATACAATATTCAATATCATTTCTTTCTGCCTTCACCCTGTGGGTTATTGGATTCAACTTGGATTCAATGCCAGCCTTTTTTCAGAGACATTCAGCTCCAGAGGTCTGCCTCCTCTAACCATAATACTATGCTCTTCCCATTTACCCCAGATCTCATTTAATGCCTTGAGAGATGGCAGTGCAATTGCCACCTCCATCAAGCATAGTATTTTATCATTTGTTCAACTCCATCAAGCAGAGTATTTTATCATTTGTTTTTTTCCAGCAGATATTTTTTTCTTACATTTCTGCCTTCCTCTATCCTTAGGGGTTAGTTGGTAGTTTATTTGTTTTGGTTTCTGGGTTAGTGCTTTGTGGTGTTAATCTCTTTTATCTGTGTAATAGAAAAAATTGTTTTATTCTTAGTGGGGTTTTTTTTGCTGTTAGGTTAGGTTTGTTAGTTTAGTAAGTAGCTAGGTTGTTAGTTTAGTAGGGCTGGTTGTTTTCCAGTACTGTGTTTTACTGTTTTTGTGCTGTTAACTTTTTTCTCCTCAGCTTTCAATATAGACAAGGAGAAAGGCTTCAAGAAATGTGTGGCATGTGGCCACAAACACCCTGCATAGGATACCCACAAATGGTGTGCCTACTGCCTATGTGCCTCACATCTGGACACTGACTGAAGTATTTGTTCTGGTTTTGGGGCTTGGATGCTAAACAAGCACCAGGATAAATTAGTGTTGAAGGGCTTGGTGCCCTTGCGAGCTTCTTCATTGACTTCTGCTTCTTTCCCTTTGAATAAAGCCAGAGAAGAGTGACAGGAGTTGAAAGGATATTCCTATGGACCAGAAGACCTAGGGTAAGGACAGGGGTTACTACAAATGAGTGCCCCCCCTTCTGATCAGCTGGCTCTAAAGGTCCACAGATCTTCAGCTCTTCTATGCTTTGACACCAAGTTGGCTTGTTCCTCTTGGAGCTGATCCCCTTTGGTGCGGACTTCACAGAAAATTGTCTCCCCAAAGATGAGTGTTACCAGTCTGTTTTTAGCCAAGGGGATGGATGGTTTGGGTAGGGTGCACTCCTCTTTTTTCTCCTTGACCCCAAGAAAGTTATTGCCAAAATCTTTTCCTTCTCCATCTCAAATGCAAGCCTGTAATGTACAGGTCTGATCATTGAAAGACAGCACTGTTAGAAAGTCTTTAAACCTTAATCAGTGGCCTTGTCTGCTTGGTCTCCTTACTCTTTCAGGAGTCTTCAACCTTTTAAGTTGGATTAACTGATGCACTCCTTTTTATAGGCTCAGATTCAGCTAGGATTCCTTCCTGCCACTTTGGCTCCAGTGCCTGAAGGTTTGGTTCCAGCCTTTTCATCTACTGGGTCCTTCTGCTCCATGATTTATGGATCTGGTTGTCTTGTCATCAACAAGGCCAGCTCCAGTGGCTTGGCCACTTCAGGCTCTGACCCCTTCCTCGGCATTCTCATTTGCAGCTGCGTAAGAGCCAAGTTTGCCTTGGTGCTGAGAGTTCAGGGTCAGGGTTTTGGAGTCTGTTTTGACTTTCTGGGATTCAGAAGTGTCCCTTCCTGTCATGGTTGAGGCACTCAGCAGTTCAGCTTTGGTCTCAGTGTGGAAGCCGGTCGGGTCAGCCATGGAGACAGGCATCTCTTGGGGTCCATTGACCCGAGGAGTGAAGGCTTCATGTGGCCAGCTTCAGCTTCTGCATTCAAAGCTGTGCAGAGGTTTTTCTCCATTTCATAAACAGAGTGGTTGGCAATGGCTGGTGATCCTCCTCCAATATGTGTCTGGACCTTAGGATGAACATCAGTTGGCTGTGGGACAGGCCATTTTGGAAATCCATGTTTGTCTGCATCAAGGGCCTCATGCTTCTTCCACCCTCCCTCTGGATTCTTCTGTTTACCAGTGTCACAGAAAGAGTTGCTGTGAAAAGAAGCATGGGAGAGTCCACACAAGAATGTCTTACAGAGAATACTGACCTTGAGGAAGCAGAGAGTTCCCCAAAGTCTCCCCATGATGATGCCTCCTTTGGCGATCTTGTGGAACTTCTTCACCTGTGCAAGGGTTGGACTGCAGAAGCACCCTCTCCAGGAGTCAGTGTTTTGGAGGCCTTTGGCACAGGCCCAACCATGTCCTGGTTGTTTTCCCCTCCAGATGATTTTATCGACCTGCTGTCCTGTCCTGGAGGGTGTGGAGAGAACCAGATCTGGTGGAAATGATTCCCAAAAATACTGATAAAATCTTGGCTCCACCTAAGGACTGACCACACTGGAATAAGACTCTCATATTTGATGCCAGCTTGGTGGCAGTGACCAACAAAAAGGACATTTCAGAAGAGATTTCTTTGCTCCACCCCCCCCCCCCAAACAGGGTGTCTAGTGCCTTGGATCACTTAAAAAAGTATAGATACTCTTCATCGACTTTTGCACTGAGTATTGAATTACTTGGCAAGACTTCAGTGTGACCTCGTGTCAAAGGTTGTGAAGACACAGCAGGCTTCTGGGATGCAGAAGACTCTGGAGGACCAGTTGTCAACCATGCAGTCAATTACTAGTGTGTTTATGCATCTGCTCTCTAATCCATCCAGTGGCATGTCTCACACAGCAGGTACTTGCATTGCCATGTGCTGGCACACTTGAAAGTGGTTATGCAATTATGTAGACTGCTTTAAGGTGTCCATTGTTAATGACCCTCTCAATGGTTCCTCCTTGTTTTGGCCCACAGGTCAAAGACACATTAACTTGGAGCGAGCAGAATGGAAATATTCTGTCTGCTATTGGAGTGTGCTTTGCCACCGCTCAGCTGTCCTTCTCTAGGAACCAGAAGTGGGAGAGTAAATGGCTCTTTTTTCTCAAGTGCAGCAGTATTTTCAAGATGCTACTGATGAAGGGACCCACCCCAAGGCAGAGAGGGCAACCAGAATGGACATCACTTGTTTGGCAGAGGTGGTCCACAGAACCAAGGCCTTCATGGAGTGTACCTGAACAGTTCCCTGGCTTCCCTACTCTGTATGCAGTCAAGGATCGCTTAGCTCTGTCTCTCCAAATACTTGGGAGACCATCACCTTGTATGTATAGGCATTGAGGATCATATCCAGAGATTATACAATTCTATTTTTGTTTCGTATAAGGGACATCTCACCCCATCAGAGAAGAGATGTGGCAATCGAGATTCAAAAGCTGCTGGCAAATAGAGTCATCCAAGAGATCCCACCAGACCACTGTGGATCTGTGATCTATTCCAAACCTAATACTAATTTTGGATCTGTGCATGCTGAACCATTATGTCAAGCAAATCAAGTTCCTGACAGTTATGGTACATCCCACTTTTCTCATTTGAGGAAGGACAGTTGTATGAGTTTGATAGATTTCAAGGATGCCTACCATTATATCAAAATTGTGAGACACTCCAGCAAATTTCTGCACTTTCATCTGGGAGCCAACCATTACCAGTTCCAAACACTGCCCTTTTGGTCTCACTGCAGCCCTCCAGGTGTTCGCCAAGTGATTGGCAGTGGTGGCAGCCTGACTAAGTCTGCAAGTCTTCTAGGTTTTTCCTGGATGATTGGCTCCTCACTGCCTCCATAACGGCATCACTGGGCAAAGCTTGGGTCTCCTTACTCCACTTATATCTGTGTTTAGACATCACAGTGAACTACAAAAAGTCCATTTTACAGCCAATTCAGATTTTTAGTTCATAGGCTGCCATTTGGGTACAGTATCTCATACAGCAAACCTTCTGAGTCATAGGATAAACTCTCTGTGACTGGGGGCTTGTTACTTGCTCCTATCTCACAAACCCTGGGCCTTCCTGATCTTGAGGTTCTTTGGTCACATTGCAGTATCATTTTGCTTGGATATACAAGTAAACAATTATGGTTTAAAATATGATGGTATGCAAATTGGAAAACATATTACGTTTTTGGACATTGATTTATCAATTAGTTTAGATGGCTCTCTTTGTACTTCTATACACAGGAAGCAGAATAGTGGAAATTTGTTTTTGCATGGTACAAGTTGCCACCCTATGCATTTAATATCTATGCTACCCTATAATGAATTTTTACGTATTAGTAATCTATGTAGCTTAGACAGTGGTTTTGAGAGAGAAATATGCAATACAATGGATATGTTTATCAATAGGGAATATGATAATAAAATTGTCTTAGATTCTAGGCTAAAAGAAATAGAAAAGCATTTTGGTATCCCTATTAGGAACAATATATGCTACCCAACCTTTGATGTTAACAACATAAGGAAACAACATAACAGAACTAAAAAAGGGTGGTAGAGAAGTGTATTTTGTCACCACATACAATGTTTTGACTGAGAAGATAGTGAAAGAGGTAAAGCAACATTAGCCTATGCTACTAAAAGATAAAAATCTGGTGAATGTTCTTTTAGATTATGTAAACATTTCATATAAAAGGGGTAGAAATCTGGTGGACATGGTAGTTAATAATAACTTTATACCACTAGAATGTATTTTGTATGAGTCTGCCTGCCCATATGTTGGAACAATAACTTGTAAGCATTGTTCTATTTGTGATCACGTGGGCTATTTCTCAAAAATTAATGGTGTTAAAGTTCATCTGAGTGGGAACTATACATACAATATTGTAGGAGTAGTATATGCATTAAGATGTTCTTGTAATTTATTTTCTATTGAAGAGACAGGCCATACCTTTAAGAGACATTTTCAAGAACATATCAGGGATATACTGATTATTGTTTCTAGCAATTTATATATAGCACTTTTTATTGCCTGCTGTATAGTTTTTACTGCATTTAATTGCTATTAACTAATCTGCAGGGCTAACTGATTTGTTTGCAGTTAAAAGCATTCTGTAGAGTCTCTTTGCTCCTTTATCTGTTTAAAAACTTTCATTTTATGGCTTTCTGTAGTGTTTACTGTCTAAAGAGTGTAGGCTAAGAGCTTTAGTATTGGTTCCCACCCTCCTTCTCTGTTAGTATCTTGTTATACTTGGTGGCTTTGCAGTTGCCCGCCCCTACTGTAAATTTGATCTGGGACACCCCTCCCAGTCTAGTGTCATTAGCTCATTCTACCTAATACAGAGAGAACATCTGAGAAGGCCTTCTGTTCCTCCTTTCTCCCTTTCAAAAAATAAAAAATAAAAAATTGCCTGAATCTCCTTATGTTCGGACTGTGCTTCTCAAACATTTTGGAAATATAGAGTATATTTTAGAGCATTTAATATAACTGTATTTGCCTTAATATTGCTACAACTCAAGTGCTCTAGGTTGCACTGCATCTGAATTGTTTGTGTGTTTTAGCTGCTTTTCTGTATATATAGACATCTCTGTATATGTAGACTAGCTACTTATTCTGCTGTATTACTGCCTCTTAAATCGTTTTTCAGTTGTGCATTTGCCTTGCTTCATTTAAAAAGTTTTAAATTGCTACTTTTGTAGAGTTTTAATTGCATTTACTGTTTAGGACTACACACTCACATGTGTTAGACTTTTCTGTGTTTATTTACTGTATTATTGCATTGTTTAGCCTGTTTTAACAAACAAAAAAAATACTATCTTGTTTGCTCATTTCTCACCTTTCCTAACCAGTCCAGATCCCAGGCTTTGCTTGTCTCAGGACTTTATTTTCTGTGTTCAGAGCTATCCAGACCTTGCTGTGGTAGAGGGAAGTCCTACTGCTTACCAGTGGGAGTGGTGAGCATTGTACTGCCTATCTAACGCTAGAGGAGTGGTTTCCAGCTCTGAAATTGTAATTTTATTAGCATTTTTGGGCTGATTTCTATACCTTTCAACTTTCTGGCTTAAAAATGCATGTGTTTGCACATTTTTCACATCGTGCAGCACCGCGAGGCTACAGTTAAACTATTGCAGGTGCCAGAAAGTCTGCTCTTCAAATTTTCCCTTAGAACTAGCTGGTTTCTCAGTAGTAGCACTAAAATCTGAACCCCTGTGACTAGCACTTGCTCTAGAACCTGCTGGAAAGCACTAGGAAGCCTGAAACTGATACAAGCACTCAACTCTCCTTGTCAATAAGGAAAAATTAATCATAGGCACTAAACAGCCTATAATTGCAAAGCACCTTGCAAAGGTAAGGGAAAACAGCTCTTATACTTTACAAAAAAGCACCTAAACAGGCATGTCCAATGGTCAGCTTCCGATGATTTCTCCTGTCCACCTGTTGAATCTGGGCATACTGGGGCAATGCGGCAATTGCCTCATGTACACAGACAACCCTCTCATCCTACCACCCAACACTACAACCTGTGAAAGATGCACTTACATAGCCAAACTGGAAGCAAAGCTCTCTCCAGCCAAGATTGTGCTAGACAGTCAAGAGGAGAAGGTTAACACCTGCACTACACCTCAAGCAACTCATAGCCCTTCAAAACCCACACCATCAACACCCACACATAGCAACACTAAACCCACATATGCAGAGGCCCTTAACATTAACCTTCCCAAGCAACAAGGACCTTCAAAGCTGAAACGCAAACAAACACCAGTCACAACCAAAGTGACACATAGCTCACAACACCAGTGTGCCACCCAACAACAGCCCCTAAGGCAAGACAATGTACCCACCACTTTAGTCATTGGTGACTGTATAGTCAGGCACACTGATGTCCCACTCACCAGGCTGGACAAGGAGAAAATTACAGTCAGCTGCCTGTCCGGTGCCAGGATCTGCCACATAATGCATGCACTCAAGTCACTCCACAACAAGTACAAATATGACTCTGTCATTGTCCATGCTGGAGTGAATGACTTGAGACATACCTCCCTGGACTACATGAAAAGAGACATGGAAGAGCTCTTGGATCATGTGGCCCAGGCAGTTATGACCCTAGCCCTGAGTGGCATCCTGCCTTCGCCCAGAATGATACCACAATATAAGGACAAAATGATTGACTTCAACAATTGGCTAAGCTTCTGGTGTCATTCAAAGGGGATCCAGTATCTGTCTGCCTGGGAAGACATGATTGACAAACCACGATGCTTTGCCAGAGATGGTCTGCACCTGTCACCCCTGGGATTCAGGTTACTGGCTAAAGCTCTTGCCACCCCTATAGTGCCTTTTTAGGCACGTTCAAAGGACAAAACCACCACCGTAACAGATACAAGCATGCAAAATCTGAAGGTAATGCTACTCAGTGCTAGAAGTCTAAACATCAAAATGCACTCTCTCGAGGCACTCCTAAAAATGGAGAACATCAATATCTGTGCAGTAACTGAGATCTGGGTCAAGGCTCCAGAGAGCACCCCTGCAATATCAGGCTACAACTCTTACCACATTTTTCAGCCACAAAACCAAGACTGAAACACTAAAGGTGGAGGAGTGTCCATATTCACCAAGGATATTGACACCTCCAGGCTAGTTGCCCAACACAATGCATCTGAAATTCTCCAGGTGCAACTAACACTAGGTAAGACTGCAATCCAAATTGTAGCTTGTTACAGGTCCCCCACCATGCCCCAAGATTCTCACTACACTTTTCTAAACATACTGGAAAATATTAAGATACAACCAAACACCCTAATACTGGGTGATTTCAACTACCCTGCCATTAAATGGCAAAACTACTCGGTTACCAACTCCTTTTCCCAACGGTTCTTGGAATTCATAAATTCCAACACACTGGATCAACTAATGCATTGTCCCACCAGGGGCTCCAATATCCTAGACCTGGTCATTACCAACATGGGAGATAGATGCTCCACACCCATGGTCACCCCCTCATTGGTCAGGTCTGACCATAAACAAATCACCCTTGACATCCACATCCTACCCCCACCCCCCAGTAAGGAAACCTCCTTAAAAAACTTCTCCAAAGCCAACTTCATGCTACTGAAGTCAGAAGTAACAAACATCATGACACCCATGCAGACGGGATCTGAAAGTTCGACTGCAGAATCCTGCACTAAGGCACTGTATGAGCACATCCACTCATACTTGAATCGTGCCACCCCAAATAGAAACAAGATGCTCTCCTCCAAAAAAAGGAAACCAATCTGGTGGTCCCCTGCTATAAACAAACTATATAACAGAAGGAAGGAACTGTTGCAGAAAAGAGGAAAATCCCAGGATGCAAAAAAACTCCCTCACCAGCCTCAGTAAGAAGCTGAGATCCCTCATAAAATCCTCAAAAGCTAATTACAAAAATAAAATTGCCAAAGATTCCAAAGACAACCACAAGGCATTCTATAGTCATGTCAAGAATCTAAATGGCAATGCTCAGATCTGCTCTGAGCTTCAAAAGAATGGCATTAAATACCCTGATCCCAAGGATATTGCCAGTATCTTGGCAGATCGATTTAGTGCCAACTTCACCCCCCTCTCACCCCCTAAAGGGCCCATCTCAATACTAAAAGATTGCCAAATTCTGGTAATCACGGCCATACAGGTAGAAACCGCACTCTCCAAAGCTAAGAATACAGCATCCATGGGACCAGATGACATCAAAGGCTGTGTACTACATGAACTTCAAAATGAACTGGCACCTCACCTAAGTGTTATGTTTAATTATAGCCTCACCTCAGGCTTTGTGCCCACTGAGTGGCGCACAGCTACAGTTATCCCACTCCACAAGGGGGGGGGGTCCACCTTGGATCCCGGAAACTACTGTCCCATCATTCTAACGAGCCTGATCTGCAAGGGCATGGAACGCATTATCATGGAACTTATAAACAAAGACATTGGCAACCTTCAAACACTGGACCCCACCTAGTTTGGGTTTGTGAAGGGCCGATCTTGTCTCCTGAACCTGATTGACTTCTTCAAATCAGTCTCCAGAGCTGTGGACGAGGGTAAGGCAATCCACGCAGCCTATCTGGACCTCGCCATGGCCTTCGGCACCATTCCCCACTCTGGAATAATAGATAAACTTACTAAGCTGGGCATAAATCCCTACGTCACTCATTGGGTTGCCAACTGGCTTACTGACAGAACCCAGACTGTAAAAGTAGCTGACTCCAAATCCAGCTCCAGACAAGTGACAAGTGGAGTGCCTCAGGGTTCAGTCCTGGGACCACTCTTGTTTGGCATCTACTTCTCTGAAGTACAGGCCAACACTAAGGGACTCTGGCTAACAAAGTTCGCAGATGACTGCAAACTGGGAGCCATTATTGAATCCCCAAATGATGTGGATAAACTACAAAAGGGCCTTACAGAAACAGATGCCTGATGCCAGAGCCATGGGCTCAAGCTTAATACCAAGAAATGTATAGTTATCCCCTTTGGAAAAAACCTGTACCCATGAATTACAGCAGTACACTAAACATTGAAAGTGTGATGAGAGACTTAGGGACACAGGTGGACAGTGGTCTCACTTTCGATAACCACATCACCACAACAGTCAGGAAATCCTTCTATGTGGCACACCTCATCACTAAGGGCTTTTCATCCAGAAAAAAGGAGGTCATTGTCCCACTGTACTCATCCCTCATTAGACCCATTATAGAATATAATGCCTTGTTTGGTATGTACCTCGCAAGACATCTGCAACAGCTGGAAAGGCCACAGAAATACCTCACTAAAAGAATCACAGGCCTAAAACAGATGCCATATGCTGACCGTTTAAAAAAACTCCAGCTATACTCTGTGGCATATTGTCTACTCAGAGGCGATCTCTGCTTAACATACAAGGCCATGTCAAACCCTGAGCTGTTGGACATACTCCACTTAAAGAAATCCCAATCCCTCAGAGCCATACGCTCCAGGGATCTAAACCTTGTCATCACAATGAACAAAACATGCTGGAGGGATAGGTTCCTGACCCAGAGACTCCCCATACTCTGGAATAGACTGCCCATACTTGTCAAGCAGAGCGCCTCCTTGGCCCTCTTCAAAAGGAACCTTGATGATTGGATGGGAGATAGGAAATTCACCCTGGGGATCATGACAGTCGCCCTGCTAGACAGGGGTCCAGAGAAGTAAATAGTGTGGGAAGAAATATCCAGGGAATTGTTATGGCTAGGCTTGTATAGGCCCTAGGACTGATAGCCTAGTACCAACCTATGAACCTATGATATTAAAAACAAAAAATTAGATAGCCCATTAGGGGCACATGTTTTAGAATTTCATGAGGATAATCCAGGTTGTCTTAAGGGATGTGTGCTGGAACAAGTTCATCTGCTCTTGGGTGAATGTCTTGGCATTAAAACAAAATTGTTACAAAAAGAAACCTTGTTTATTCTGAAATATAATACATTGGAACCATTAAGTCTTAATAGAGAAGCAATTGGAAATATGTTATTAATTCTTTTTAATTCATTGTAATCAGATAATTGAATAATTAGGGTAAATGTGTATTTAATGGATGTTTGCAATGTGTTTTTTTACTCTTGGAAGGCTGTTTGTCGAGGCACTAAGTTTGGATTAAATTGCTTTTTTGTTCAGTGGCTGAGTTTTTTTTTTTTTTATCTTGGTTTTATTTGTTGTTGATCAATTTGCTTGGTGCCTTTGATGAGGTACCATATAAGGGTTCTGCAGTGGGCTATGGCAGCTCAGTGGTCATATGTAATACATCCCATGGATTCTTACATGTCCCTTACACACTGTAGTCTTGTTGAGATCAGATGGTGGTTAGAGTCACCCCTTGTCACTGCCGGACTGTCCTTCATTCTTCACCAACCTCAGGCCACAGTCACTATGGACTCCTCCCTTCTGGGATGGGGGTGGGGGAATTTTGAAGGGAATATTGTTCAAGGGAAGTGGTCTACAGTCAAGACCAATCTTCACATCAATATCTTGGAGAAGAGAGTGGTCCTTCTAGCACTGAAGGCCTTCCACGACCTTCTCTTCGATGGTGTGATCTCTGTTCAAATAGATAATATTTCAGTAGTTTGTTACCAGAACAAGCATGAGGGAGCTTGGACTTATCCTCTTTGTCAGGAAGCCATAAGAGTGTGGCAGTGGGCAATCTCCTCTGTGTGGTTTCTGATCGCAGTGCACATCCTGGCAATGTCCAGAATTTTGGTAGACAGTTTAAGCAGGAACATCTTTCTTCCTCACAAGTGGTCCCTGAATCCAGCAGTAGCAGCTCACATTTTCTGATGCTGGGGCATCATTTATTGCAATCTGTTTGCCACACCATCCAACACAAAGTGCAGCAGCTTTTATGCTCTAATTTCCCTCCCCAAAGAACAGTCACCAAGGGATGCTCTTCTGTGTGTTTGCCCACTGCTATATGCCTATCTACGTACTCCTCTCATAATAAAATTCCTTCAGAAAGCAGCCTGTTGCAGTGCAAGTGTTATTCTCATTGCCTTTTCTGGACTTGATAGGTCTGGTTCCCCTCGTGTGGCCTCACCTTCGGCACCTACGCTGGGTGATCCATCCCTCAAGTTAACTGCATGATTTCTCCAATTCCCATGAATGCCAGGGATCCCAAGATCTCTGACAGAGTTATTAATATTTTATCCTCTTCCAGGAAACTTTCTAAATGGAGGACTTATGCTAGCAAATGGAAAAGCTTTGCACTGTGGACTTCTGATAGAGGTTTAGACCCGCTCTTAGCTCTTTTGGAGGCTATTCTGCTATTTCCCGGCTGACCTATTTCAGTCAGGTTTGAGTTATTCCACCATCAAGGTTCAGCTTGTTGCTATTTTAATTTCCACACTGGCTAGGATAACACTCCTGGTAGCAGCTCTTCAAATTTCTAAGGTCTTTTTTAGGGATGCATTCTTGTTACATCCTCCAATCTGAGATCCCATTCCTCCTGGGGATTTCTCTTTCAGTTGACAAGTTTTAGCCTCTCCTCCATTTCATCCTTCAGCTTTCATACTTTTGAAGTTGTTATTTTCTAAAGCCATCTTTCTGATGGCTGTTACATTGGTCAAGTGAGTCTCAAAGCTGCAGGCCCTGTCCTCTGTCCTCCTTATTTGCTTTTTCACAAGGACAGGGTTATCCTCAGGACTGATCCATCCTTTTTACCAAATGTGGCTTCCAAATCCAGCTAGAAAAACTGTGCAAATGTTTGTCTCCTTTGCCAAGGCCAGGATGGGTACGCCTTTCTCAAATGCAACCCTATCCAAATGGCTGTCCGGTTGCAATTCTTTTGTGTATCATCAGAAGGAAAAATCCTTGTTTGCAAACCCTAAAGGTCATTCTAACAGGTTGGATGTGACTTCTACTGCTTTTTTCTCCAGAACCTCTATTGATAGATCCACAAGAAAGCGCAAACTGGTGAAACACAAAATTCGGAAAGTAAACAGTCTCGCAAACCCAAACTGATCCTGAACGCAATTTATTAGCAAAGATAAAATAGCGTTTTCGCTTCTCTAATTCTCTATTGCTGTCAGACAGCAATAGAGAATTAGAGAAGCGAAAACGCTATTTTATCTTTGCTAATAAATTGCGTTCAGGATCAGTTTGGGTTTGTGAGACTGTTTACTTTCCGAATTTTGAGAACCTCTATTGATGACATTTGTGCAGCTGCTATATGGGCTAGTACTCATACTTTTGTTTCTCATTACAAACTGGATGTTCAGTCAAGGTCCAGGGTCTCTCCTTGTTCCATTGTTCTGCAAAATGTTCTCTTCTAGGGCCTTCCTGGGGTGATAAGTGGCTGGGGACTCTGTCCCACTGGTTGAAGATGGACAGAAAAGACAACATTGCATATGAAAGTTATGTACTTAGCAAGAGGTTCTCTGGTTCAATTCTCAGCTGGAGTCCCTTCTGTGTGGAGTTTACATCTCCTCCCTGCATTTGTGTGGGTTTCTTCTGGGTGCTCCGATTTCCTTCCACGTTACAAAAACATGCACCTGGACTGTTTCTCCCCAGGCCTCCTCTGAAAAATGACTTTATTCCAAGTCGGACTTTCCTGGTTAACAAATGTTAAAAAAATAAAATTGATACATCCATGTTGTTTGTTCTCATCTGCTTCAACAATCTCTCTGTCCTATAACCCTCATTGTGGGATTTATATCCCAAGTGAGTGAGTAACCAAGGTGTTGGGATCCCTCCTTTGTTTCCTGCCTTATGTTCCTAGTATGTTTATTCTTCAGGGTTTTAGAATTATGTGACAGGCAAACTCGATCTGAGGTAAATGGGGGAAGGGGGAGAAAGTTATAATGGGTAGAGGAGTTGGAGCTCTGGAGTTGAAAGCCTTTGAAGAAAGGCTGGCATTGGATCCAAGTCAGACCTGATAATTTGCTGGATGGCACTTGTAACAATGTGAAGTATTGTCATCTATGCCAGGAGAAGTAGGGGAGTGGGTGTGTAACATATGCCAGCATAGCTAGCTGGAGTTTTGTAAAGAATTATTTGTCATTTGTATATCAAACTGATTTGTACAGGTACTTGTGTTGAAAATGTATTTGTAAAGTTGCTTGCATTAAAAAAATGTACCAACAGTGGGTCGTGCTGGACAAAAAAAGAAGCATACCTGTATGTCAGACTGTATGGTAACTATTGAAATGAATACATTGTAACAGAGGATACTCTAAGAGAAGAGGTTAATCTCAGTCCAGCTAACTTTGAAAAATAGTTTGAAATTAAATTACCTGTCTTAGGCCATAAAGATTGTATCTCACAGGTCTCAGTGCAGCCAGAGACAAAAAGTCTGTACTAGGAAGCCTTCTGTACTATCCTTAGCAGTGAACTAATTGCTACCCTGGAAGGATGGAGGTCTTGAAATGGTTTTATGACTTCCAGATTTATTTATTTAACATTTGTTAACTGGGTTAGTTCAACCGGCTGCAGAGCTTTTTTTCAGTGGAGACCTGAGGCAAAAAGCTCCACAGATAAACAAATACAAAACAAAACATCATACAATATTAACATACAAGTGTATATACACAGGAGAAACAGAATACAACTTATAAATAAACGTGTTAGAATACAAGAGTAACACTGAGGGTTTAAACAGCATCTAACAATTACCATCAGAGAGAAATTCAAAGTTGGTAGAATATCATAAATACCTTAAATGAGTAGTTGTGGAAAGGGTGAGAGCTGAGAGGGGACAGGCAAGAGGAGAGGGAGTAGTTTAGGTGGGAATGGGACAAGGACAGGTCCAGGAATTAATAAATAAGTCCTTTAGAAGTTTTGAGGTGTAGGTCTGTGTTGTGTAGGTGAAGGACAGTGGAAGGATTGATTTAAGATAGTGTGTGTGAGATGGAATTGGGGAAGAAGGAGTTGGTTTTGGAACTCAAGCTATTGTAACTTTTTTAAAGCTATGCAGTGGTGTGAACGATAGGGAAGGTTTGGAGAAAATCTGGTCATTTTGTTGTAGGTGGTTTCAAGTTTAGCTAATATATTGGATTGAATATTGGTATTGAATAAGTTATTGACATTGAATATTTCCAGATGGCAAAGCTCTATCTGTGTGTAAGGTAACACATATGTGTGAGATTCTGGTGCAGTTTCTAGTAAAGGGGGGTAGTATGGGAACCAGAAGCCAGATGACCAGATGTATGTGATGTCATTTTATAATCCAGGACTGAAATGATGTTTTAATACCAGGTGAGACAGAAGTCTCAGAGCAGTCTGTTTTTGGAGCTGACAAGACCACTCACCCACTTCACCTTGCCTTGCTTTAATAAGTGACCATTGAATAGTAATTCTTTAGATCAGTCAGGAAAATAAAGTGAGATTAGTTAAGTACTGTTTTTCTGTATCTGTGTGAATCTATTCACCTTTATTATTTTAGCATTTTCTGTGATTGAAACTCTGGTGTTTATTGTAAATAACTATTTAGTATTTTCATGTTCTTTTATTATTTATTATTAAGTATATTTAAACTTCTCATTTTGGCTGGTCTTTTAGAGAATGTTTTAACTTTTGAGAGTACTTATATTTATTTGTTGACACTGTGGCCATTCCTGAAAGCCTAGCTGCTTGGTCAACATTACCATTTGTATTAATATTAATTTTACTCAGTATAATTGGGTACTCTTGTAAGAGCCTTAAAGTAGCTGGCTTTGGAGTGCCCTGGTGGCAGTAACTACCTTATAATCTGGGCAGAGGGGCACAGCTAGTAAATCTGTGCCAGCCTTTCCCAGGTGTGTGTGTGTGTGGTCCCTGAATCCAGCAGTAGCAGCTCAGATGTTCTGATGCTGGGGCATCATTTGTTGCAATCTGTTTGCCACACCATCCAACACAAAGTGCAGCAGCTTTGATAGACAGAGACCCCATTCCAAACCCTTTGGCCAGGTTTCACCTTGACTGGAGAGGATGGAAAAGGAAGCAAGCAAGTAGGTGTGTTGGAAGATATCCCTGCAGATGTCTTAATAGGGAATGCTTTTGATAATGCAGTACCTTGTGTGCATGCAGTTACATACAGTCAGGCTTGGAGACAGGCATGTGGGGCTGGTAGCCTGGGGAGACCTAGACAGACCCCACATCTGAAGCTAGGGCTGGTGAGGTGGCTATTTCAGGGAGGGAGCTACCCTTTAGCAGTGAGCCTGAGGGAGAGGTGCAGCTGCTGGTAGGTACTGATGTTCCCTTGGACAGAGTGACTGCAAGGGTGAGGTGAGTGGTAGTACCTAGGGTGACAGTGAGGCATCACTGTCAGAGGATACAAGTTTTCCTGTGGAAACGGAGCTGAGAAGGGTCACAATGATAAAGTTGAGACAGGCTCAGCTCTCAGAACATACTCTAAGAGGTTTGAGGGAGGTAGCTGAGGAGGCACCTGATTCTCAAGGAAAAGGGGGTCTGTAATACTAGAACAAAGGGTTACTGTATAGGGAGTGGACCCCTAAGGAAGGAATAGAGGTTGAGGTAATACAGCGGTTAGTAGTGCCTAGAGCCTACTGTTGGGCACTTCTAGCCATAGGCCATGACATTCCTTTTGCAGGTCTTATGGGCATAAAGCATATCAAGAGACATATTATGCTGAACTTGTATTGCCCTGGCATTGCAAGGGATGTAACAGGGTACTGCAGGACCTGTGAGCAGTGCCAAAAAGTAGGCAAAGCAGGAGACAGGGTCAAAGCTCCTTTGATGCCTTTGCCTGTGATTGAGTAGTCATTTCAGAGGGTAGCTATGGATATTGTGGGGCCTCTGAATACCCTAAGTTCCACAGAGAAGAAGTATATCCCGGTAGTAGTAGATTATGCTACTAGATACCTTGAGGCAGTAGCTCTGTCCTCTATCGAGGCAGAGAAGGTGGCAAATGCTTTGTTAAAGATTTTCAGCAGGTTAGGTTCCCAAGAGAAATACTGATTGACAGAGGTGCCAGTTTTAAGTCAGACCTGCTGGCTTATCTGTGAGAGAACTGTGGGGTGAAGTACCTAAAGACCACTCCCTACCACACCCAGACTAATGGTCTTGTGGAGAGGTTAAACTCTACAATAAAGACCATGCTATGGGCATTTTCAGACCAGTTTAAGAGATAGTGGGACAAATATATGCTCTATTTGCTGTTTGCATACAGAGAGGTACCTCAGGAATCCACAGTTTTTTCACCCTTTGACTTGTTGTATGGGCATAGTGTGAAGGGGCCTTTAGATTTGATTTGTGATGAGTGGGAGGGTGAATGTGAATCCCACAAGGAGTTTGTTGTTGCATATGTCCTAAACCTCAGGACAGGGCTTAGGGAGCTCATGGGCTTGGCCAAGGAGAACCTGGCAGGAGCCCAACAGCAGAAAAAGGTCTGGTATGACAGGAATGCTCGAGCCCAAGAATATGCTGTGGGACAGCAGGTTATGGTTCTCATTCCTGTCAGACATAATAAGCTGCAGGCAGATTGGGAGGGACCCTTCAATTTGGTAAGGAAGGTCAATGACATTAACTACACTGTAGAACTTCGAGGCAGGAGGCAGTGCACAAACTGTACCATGTTAACATAATAGGTTCATAGGTTCATAGATTACTACTAGGCTAACTACCCTTGTGGGCCATTTCAAGCCTAGCCAGTTACCCCATGTGAGAAGCAAACCCTGCATCTTGTGTTTGTAAGGTAAACACCTTAATCATTATGCCATCCTCTCACCCCAATGAAACCTTACCATGATAAGGAGGCCCTGGTGCTGAGGTTTTGCAGTGGATGGCAGGAGAAGCCTGAGGGAGATCTATGGCTACATGAAGCTAGCCAGCAAAATGCTAAGTTACTAAGGTGGAACCTAGTGAGGCAGGCATATAACATGACAGTGCAGCACTGTAGTGGAGTCAGCAATACCAATGTAGATGGGTTCTCAAGACAGGGTATGGGTTAATTTGTTCCCAGACAGGCTCATTTCTCTCATGTAATGTTTTTCCAGGGTCACTTGAGAAACTAGCTTGAGTCTTCAAAGGGGGGAGAGATGTGACAATGTGAGATATTGCCAGCTATGCCAGGAGAAGTAGGGCAATGGATGTGTAACATATGCCAGCATAGTTAGCTGGGGTTTTGTAAAGAATTATATGCCATTTGTATATCAAACTGATTTGTACAGGTGCTTGTGTTGAAAATGTATTTGTAAAGTTGCTTGTGTTAAAAAATATACCAACAGTGGGTCCTGAAGGATAGAAAAAGAAGTATAACTGTATGTCAGATTGGGGTCTATATTAGAACATTGAATATTTAACAGTTCGAATCACTAAAGGTCGACCTTTAGTGATCGAACTGTTAAAACATCGAATGTTCAGAAAAAAAATAAAAACAACAACAAAAAAAAATAAACAGTGTAGGCAGGGGGGAAAGCCCCCATGCACCCCACACCCCCCGCTACTTAAATATACCAACTCCAAGACTGCACTACATTGATGTAAATGGAAATATCTCCATGTGGAGATTTCCGTTTACTTGTTCGATGTTCGGCAGTTTCACTGTTCTCATGTTGACTATGTCAGATTCGACATTGTCGGCTTTCGAGAATCTAATATAGACCCGTCAGACTGTATGGTAACTATTGAAATTAATACATTGGAACAGAGGATACTGGAAAAGAAGAGGATAATCTTAGTCCAGCTAATTTTGAAAAATAGTTTGAAATTAAATTACCTGGCTTAGGCCATAAAGATTGTATCTCACAGGTCTCAATGCAGTCACAGGTCTCAATGCAGACGGAGACAAAAAGATTGTACTAGAAAGCCTTCTGTACTGTCCTAAGCAGTGAACTAATTGCCACCCTGGAAGGGTGGAAGTGTTGAAATGGATTTATGGCTTCCAGATGCTACAACACATCTTAGCAAAGCTCTGTCTGTATGTATGGTAACACATATGTGCGTGTTTCTGGTTCAATTTCTAGTAAAGGGGGGTAGTATGCGAGCCGGAAGTCAGATGAAAAAATGTATGTGATGTCACTCTGTAATTCAGGACTGACATGATGTTTTAGCACCAAATGAGACCGAAGTCTTAGAGCAGCCTGTTTATGGAACTGACAAGACCACTCACCCACTTCAGTTTGCCTTGCATTAGCAAGTAACCAGGGAATAGTAATTCTTTAGATTAGTCAGGAAAATACAATGAGATTAGTTAAGTACTTTTTTCTGAATCTATTCATCTGTTTTGTTTTAATATAGCCTGTGATTGAAACTCTGTTGTTTATTGTAAATAGATATATAGTATTTTCATGTTCTTTTATTATTTATTATTAAATATATTTAAACTTCTCATTGTAACTGGTGTTTTAGAGAATGTTTTAACCTTTGTGGCTGCTCCTGAAAGCCTTGCTGTTTGGTCAACATTACCATTTGTGTTAATATTAATTTTACTCAGTATAATTGGGTACCTTTGTAAGAGCCTTAGAGTAGCTGGCTTTGGAGTGTCCTGGTGGCAACCTTATAGTCTGGGCAGAGGGGCATAACTAGTAAATCTGTGCCAGCCTTTCCCAGGTGTGTGTGTGTCTGTGTGTGTGTGTGTGTGTGTGTGTGTGTGTGTGTGTGTGTGTGTGTGTGTGTGTGTGTGTGCGTGTGTGTGTGTGTGTGTGTGTGTGTGTGTGTGTGTGTGTGTGTGTGTGTGTCTGTCTGTGTGTTTGAAAATCAAATCTCAAAGAGTGTGTGTGTTTGGTACTTGGAGCAGGGACACAGAGCACTGGTTTCACAGAGAGAGTGGTGGAGGACTTGGTTTGGGGCACTTGGCTGAAGACTCAACTATATAGCTGTGCCAGTTGGGAGTTTTACTGGGGGCCTGGAGAGAGAGTGAGGGAAACCCAGACCCTGGACTGAGTGTGTTCCCTGTGTACTCTTAAGGGAAATTGTGCTTGATGCAGAGCGCTGTATCTGAAAATACTGTGTGTATCTATTTTTGTTCCAAGTGAATGCCTTCACTCCAGTGTCAGTGGTGAGGATTCAGGCTTCTTGATTACTGGCTCAGAAGTGGGGCATCACAACACTGACAGAAACAGACAACATGGATATTTCATTATTGTAAGTATACAATCTTCATTTATTAGAAAACAGTTATATAGTAGAAGAGAGAGAGAGAACACTATACTCTGGTTATTTTATTACAATGTCTCATGACACTGGGAACAGTACTTATTTCAAACCCTAAAAATAGATGTTATCAGTATATACCAAACTAAAAATGCATTTTCAACAGTCTGATGTTTATTTTTTATATATTCTATATATTTTATTGTAAAGTTATTTTGTTTTAGTTCTGTCAAAGAAGTGTTTTATTTTATTTATTTATTTTTTGACTGGTGAACTTCAGGGCCTGTCTTGAAAGATCTGGAAATCTCAAATTTGTATCTATTATTTTTGAAAAAAAAAAAATTCAAAGGTCACCAGTTCTGAAATATTTGCATTTTAAACTTCCTTCCTGTTATCCTCCAAAGGAGTTTTTTAAATGATGATTATCTCCCAATAGTCCACATGAAAGCTGAAACAAAAATGTTTCCTGTTTTCTGGATCAATTTTTATCCACATATGTACCCTTAGCTAAATAATGCCTAATCCTTACATTCCCACTGAGCTAGTAATAAGCTATTCCCTTGTTAGGAGGACTTGAGAGCTAGATGGGTGAGGAGCTGTGGCCTACAAAGATAAGACACAATTTACCTACAAGAGAACCCCAGCCTGTATTTGTTCAGTGCTGCAGATTTAGCTTTAACTTGTACAAGACTTTATATGATACAAAGCCACTGTAGTGCTCTGCTGGATTGTAATTTTATATGCTTTGCAGTTAGTTTCTTCTAGGATTGTGCATGGAATTGTTACTATAGCAGCATTGCTCATACCATAATCCATGGGTAGAAGAGCTGCCTGTCGTGCTGGCTGTCACCATTCCAGACAATTGTGTGGCCTGGAACTTGATAATTGCACCTCGGTGTCATGATGCACACCTCTGCTTGCTGTCATGTTGAATGTTAGTGCCAGTAATATCAGGATACACATTCTATATGAAATGGCAGCACAATAAGAACAATGTCAGCAGTTTACTCATTACATATACACTGGTCACTGGTACTAGCCTCTGGATTATGGGATACAGTATTAAAATGCAGTGCCATGGACCTGAACCTGCATTCCGTGGAAACGAACCTTATTTGTGACTATAACAGAACTTGTTGGAGAGACAGATTCATATCCTAAAGGCTACCTTGTCTATGGCATAAATATCCCATCTTCGTAAAACAAAGCCTGTCCCTCACTCTCTTCAAAAAGAATTTGGATGACTGGATGGGGAACCATAAATTCACTTTTGGGGCACTGTCCATGTCCCTTATGGACAGAGGCAGTCTGTAAAATGACTCTGGACTCCAACACCCAAAGACCCACTACCCTGATACTATCCCATCTTATATCTGGGGTATTAAGATATAATATTGTCATATCCAGGATATAATTGGCTACACTATGAACCTAAAATGACAATAACTGTAATCTATGTTCTATATATATATATATATATATATATATATATATATATATATATATATGTATATATATATATATATATATATATATATATAAATCTACGCACAAACATATATAAATATATATGTATGTACATAATCAAAGCAACTCTACAGTCTTATCATACCTGGTGATTGGTGGCACACTTGGGACCAAAATTATTTATACCAGCAGGATAGACATGCATAATATTACATGATGTTATGTGATAGAATATATCGTGGTGCTGGATGTATAGCAAAGTTTTTATCTTATGGTGGAAGCCATTGAAGAAGTCTACAACTCTGATGATATGCCTAAGAGATAGTGAAAGACATGGTCGCAAAACTTGCCATATGTTAACATCGACCAAAATACTGTATATACACGAATAATTTAAAATGCCCACCATTTAATGTAGAATTACTGCATTGTGACAAGTAATTGTTTTGAGCCATATACCGAAATTTCCAAAACTGAATATGATAATCATATTAATAGTTTTATTGTGAATAATTAGGATTAAAATACCATGTATAACTCAAACATTAAGTTTTAATTATTTATATAAATCTGTTAACTAGGAAGGTGGGTTGCTCTGAAGACCCTTTTCAGGCACAATCTGTTTTTTTTAAAATGTGCAAGCCTTATCTCTAACTAAAATTTTCACTCAAATGGGACATTTTTAATGTAAAGGTGTATGCATTTATTTTAGCTATGTTTCTTGGTCCCTCGCTGACTGTCATCAGCTGTATTATGGTGTCATTTGTCAGGTAGTGACTGTCTTACCGCTTTCTGGGACTTGGACCTTAATGCATGGGTACCTATCATACTATCAAGGGTAGTAGACAGATATGAAATAAGGAACTGTTGAGTAGTAGGGAGTCTTTTTTTTTTTTGAATCGGCCTGCTCCATAACCCCAGTTCTACACTTAGCATACAATAATATCAGTGTTGTATGTGTTCCCTTTCATGTACCTTCTGCTCTGTTTATCTGTCTTTGCTTTCTCTTTAGTTTTTATCTATCTGACCTAAGCCTCCTAGCCTTTATTTGTGGGGTTTTAGCCAGGTTGAAAAAAGAAAACAGAGCCACTGAGTGTGATTCATTCCTCCCTCTGCTGTTTCACTGATTTTTAGTTGAAGCACAGAAAGAAAAAACTCTCTGTGTGTGCCACCTAGTTGTTAGCTTATTTATGTTATCAAAATATATTATTTTAGATTCTCATATGTCATACAAAGGCCAAACTGCAGGATTCTGCCTGCTTCTGTTTGCTAGTTTTAATGTTCAGATGTCTGCTAGTATGAAGTGGGATCAGCAGTAGTTGCTCCATCTATGGATTTTCCATGTTCAGCAGAGTATCGCAGAGTACTGGCGTTGTCACTTAGCTGTATAGAGCAGTTGACCTGAAAGCTTCTATTAAACTTTGGTCCATCATCCTTGAGGCAGATTTGGTGCTCTATGTACCATAGTTGAGTTAAAGTCCTTTAACAGGCATTTTATATTTTCTGTGGAACCAAATGTGAATTGGTGGTCTGTCAGTTAAAACCATCCTCTGTATGCACACCTTTAGAGTCCTAAATGTGTATCAGTAGGACCTTTCCCTCCTGTTGTCATACCTTTTTGTCACTTAATATGTACTTATTGCCTCTATACATAAGTAAAGGAAAATACAAGCATGTATACACACACACACACACACACACTCATATGTTAACATATTTAGATTGCTAAATTACAACTATCAAAATGGAATTCTTTATTTTAGACATTACTTCTAAGCAAGCTAGGCTCACCTTACTAGCTGCCTTGTCTAAACTTTTCAGTTTAAGTGTTTGCTTCATATTGTTTTATTGGTGCTGCTTCACCGTCTATATTGTGGTACCTTTCTTCTTTGCTAGATGTTGTCTGCCTTTCAAGTCACTGAGTCTGCTAAAACATTTCATTTTTTTCAGGGGTAATTTACACAGCTCTTACAATGCCTTGATACTTGATAGAGGAATATTGACACTAGGAACATGGGGCACACACATGACTGTAGAGTTAAAAAAATGTAAAAGCAACAAAATAGTTTGTTTTTGCACACACAATTAATAGAAACAAAGTTTGCTGCATAACAGAAATGTGTTTGAATACCTAGATCAAGTGTGTTAAGCCAAGCTTTTACAATGGTCTTTGCAGTTAATGTTTTAATACTGAAACCTTCATTTGCTGGAAAAGACATTGATGGAAGCCTTCTTGCTGTTATGTTCATATAAAGCTACTATTTTCTTGCCATTGTCTCCTTTTCACAGTAAAAGATTAAAAGTCATAGCTGTAAGTTAAATATTCTTTAGTTTTAAATTTTGTTAAACCGATCAGAGGCAAATAGATGAAACCCAAGTTACTAAAGCACAATAATGTGAATATACTATACTGAAACAATAACAGGTGAAATTCAAAGTAGCATAACACACACACACACACACACACACACACACACACACACACACACATATATATATATATATATATATATATATATATATGTGTACACAGGACGACTGCAGTAGTAAAGCAGTTGCTGTTATAGAGTGCTAAAGTACATGTAACCTTTTGATATCTTTAGGTCTTCTGTTTGCAAAGTCATGCATGGAATCACTATTTGCAACCTCACTCTCCTTGTGACATTAGGCATATAAGGATGGCTGAAAAGACAACTATGTAGAAAAGACCGGTTGCATGTGTCAGCTTTATCGCCACATATCATACTGCTCCCCATCATATAGGAAATGAGACCATGTAAGCACATTCTTTGAACTATGAAACTAAGAAGCCAGTAAAATATAAATTATAGCAATCTGTGTTTATTACTCTCTCTCTCTCTCTCTCTCTCTATATATATATATATATATATAAAACTCATTTCACTGAATTTCAAAACACTCACACCAAATCACTGACAACTCATTTCACTGAATCACATTTCACTAAATCTAAGTACTGTTGGACAAATAAAATGTATATGCCCTTTTCCCCCACTGTAGTGTGATCCTGGAGTTAGTATATATAGTTAGGGGGGTGTGGGGGTCATAGCCCCCCACCTACTTTTGGTTTTATATTGTTAGCTTTCAGTGAAATGAGATTTATAAATATAAAAGCTAAGTAGGAGGGGGCTACACCCCCCATAGCACAGCCCCCAATGTGGTGGGCTGTGCCCCCCACACCCCCCTAACGATATATACCAACTCCAGGATCACACTACAGTGGGGAAATGGGCATATATGTTTTATTTGCCAAACAATACTTACATTCAGTGAAATGAGTTTTCAGTGATTTGAGCTTTCAGAGATTTTTGAGGGCGAATTAAAATTCAGTGAAATGAGTTTTCAGTGAATTAAAGTAGATCCATGTGTGTGTGTGTGTGTGTGTGTGTGTGTGTGTGTGTGTGTGTGTGTGTGTATGTGTATGTGTGTGTATATATATATATATGTGTGTGTGTGTGTGTGTGTATATATATATATATATATATATATATATATATATATATATATATATATATATATATATATATATATATATATATACATATATATATATATATATATATATATATATATATATGTATATACACACACACATATGCAAATATATATATATATATATATATATATATATATATATATATATAATCTGGATGTCTGTGATTCTCACTGGCTTAATCTCTGTACCTGTGAATAAAATTTACTGAACTATAAGGTCTTAAAAGCAGGCACTGTTTCCATATCAGGAAATACTTTCAATGTTTAGTACAAGAAGGTATTCCTAAGGTGCATATAATTTGTCTGCAAATAATCAGTATCTTGTTTGTTAGTCTATTCTGTGAAATTTCTAAGGTAATATGATATGTTGGTAGTCAATCACAGTCTAGTTTAATTTCTTTAATTTATTGCATCATTGCTTTGCACGTGGCTGCAGTTTTATAGATTTAAGTTCCAGAATAGTTGCTGTTATTTTACTTCATTTTGTAGAAACTTAAACTGAATGGATCTGGTCAGTTGTTGAAGTGTGCTGACTACTCTCTGAGAGACTGTAGATACAGTCAAATTGTTTCTCCTCAAGATGGAATTTTTTTTGGCCACTGAAAATTATTGTGCATAATAAATATCCTTTGTTCTACACATCTACTGTAGTCTTGTTAGCCTTTTTTAAGAAGCCTAAGCTTATTTATTAATTTGTCTTTTCACATATCTATAGACTGCTCTATTATATTATTCTTATATGTTTGCTATAAGTGCCTATTATTTCATTCATTACATGATGCTGTTTATTTTCTGACCTTTTTTAGTTTCTCATTTGAAAGACTTAAAGATTATTTGGTGAAATACTAACAGTTTCTCAGACTCATGGACAGACACACACCGATACAGATGCAAGTGCACATGCACATACTATATATGTTTATTTAGCATACACAGGGCAAGCAGAAATCAAAAGCACCAATTTATTATTAAATAATTTTATTTAACTGGGTATATTCAACATCCACTTCTCATTTGAAGTAGAATTCTTGAGAAATAAACTTCATACTGAGCATAAAAATGAATTAAAAAGACTCACAAGAGTTCAAATAGAAATGCAGTGATAGGAAGTAAGTTGATATAAAAGATGTGCACAAGTAAGTATTCATAGGAAAAACATTATATAAATGTAAATACAGTACTATACATTGAATATAGGAATAATACTAGGCAAGAGATCATGGTGACCGTAAGATTCCTAGCAATATACACCTTTAAGGAGAAAAAATTAAATGCTTCTGAGGCCCAAATCAAGCAGGGCCTTACATGATAAGCCTGGTGTAAATTTGTTTCTACCATTAAGATTAGCCTAAAAAGTAGCCAAAGTAGTACTTTGTTTGACCTGTAGTGGCAACTTATTCCACAGGTTGGGATTCCACTGTGTTAGGAATCTATCCTTCCAGCAAGTCTTGTTAATGATGTCGTGTGAATCTAGCATTTAGTAATGTAGTGTAGGTATTTGTAGAGATTTTGCAAACAAATAGGTTAAATAGGATTGGGTCTTTCATGATTTGAAAAGTTAGACACGGGTTATCTCAGGGTGCCCAGTAGACTACTGAGTATAAGGAGAGTCTTGCCGATCGTTCAGGATAGCTGAAGGATTAAAGACATTTAATTTTCTTAGTTAGGAATCTCTGGGGCCTTTCCAGCTGAGTAATATACTTGGATTTGTACATATAGAATGATTATATTTAATGCTGGACCACATAAGGAAAGAGTATAGGAGTAGGATGACTTCTTTGTCTCTTGAAGATATTCTCTTGGTAATTAAATTTGACAGATAGTATTTCTTGACTATGACAGACAAGACAGAGAGTTGTCAACATTAGTACTCAGGTCTTATAATGACCATCTCTGTCTGAAGAGGAACCCCATTTATAATGTTTGATGTGTTTTTTTTTTTTTACAAAGGCTATCAAGCTGCATTTTTTTTTTGCATTTAATGTTCCACAAATTTTAGTACAGCAAGTATGTGCATATTCCAAGTCTTTCTGGAGCTAAGTATCAGTGGATGACAGGATAGCAGTGCTCATCTTAAAGTCATCAGCAAACTTGCTCAACCAAATTTCTGGGATATTGGCTTGAATGTCTGCAAGATAAATACTGAGAGGGCCCAATAGGGAACCATGTGACACCCCTCTCATTACAATTTTACATTCAGAGAAGGCAACAGCAACTTTCACAACCTGGGATCTGTTGGATAGGCAATTTAGAATCCAGTGGACAATGTAGGGGTTTACATTACGTTTGTCTATTTTTTTCAGTGATTCCAGCATGAAGAATAGTATCAAAAGCTTTGGCCAGGTTAAGATAAGCAGTCTGCACAGAATGACAACTATTAACAGACCTTGTAACATTTTCATTGAAATTTACCAGTTCAGGAGGCAGGCCCTGCCCTTTATAAAACCAAATTGAGTGGGGTCTGGTTTATTAAAGTTTCCTGTGTATGCACAAATGAGTTCTACTATGATACATTCCATGGATTTATATATAAGGCTAATGTCACTATAATTACCTGAGTTTGTAGAGGGCCCATCCTTGTGTAGAAGAGTCACTATCATTCTGTGCGCATCAGGCACAATCCCTGTAGACACGATGATGCTGAACAGTTTAAGTAGAGGCTTAGATAGTACATTCTTGGCACTAATAAGAATAAAGTCTGGTATGTTGTCTGGTCCCATGAAAGTATTATTTTTAACCGTAGACAGGAATTCTAAGACTTGTTCCAAGGTTATTTCAGGGGAAACTAAAATTTAAGTGATAGTAGGGGCAAGAATGTGGGTGAGTGGGGATAATGTTAACACTCAATGTGTCTGCTAATAGATTTGTTATATCCTTGGGCTCAGAGTGTTCGATATTATGAGCTCAGTACATTTGGTGGACATCATTCTTCAGTTTTTTGACATAGCTGAATAAAGATGTGTAGTTCCTTTTCATATGTGTGGCAACCTTAACTTTCTATTCTGCTTTATATTATCTAATATTCCACTTAAGTTTCTTGCTGACATGTTCCATTGTGGTCTTGGGGTAGGGAGATGAACATTTCTTGCAACTTTCCATTATTTTATTTCTTTTCTTATACAATTTATTTATACAATAGCTTCACCAAAGATGTTTATTCCTGAATTTACCATCATATTTAGGCCAGATGGATATGAACTTTTTATGCAGCTGTTTAGGTGCTAGTTAGATACATAATATGAATGCAGCAGTCCTCTCAGTTGGGTCGATTTGCAAAAGACTTTGAGAATATTTTTCCTCAAGCTGAAGTAAGCTTGCCCTTGAGAAGTCCCTAAAGAGTGTCCCATTTGTTGATGGGTTGTATAAGTAGGCCTGACAGAAAAAAATTACTAATTTGTTGTTATATTTAACCAGGTATAAGGAGATGTGGTGTAGGGTATGGACAGGAAATATGATCAAGGATGTTAGCGCCTCTGGTGGGTAGCTTTACAGTTTACTTCAGTGCATTGGTATTAACAAAGTCCAGGAAATGGGAACTTTGTAAATCAAATCTTGGAACATAATAGATTTAGCAGTACATCATAAAGCAAAAGTGGTGTGTTATATTAGGAAAATGTAAGTGTGTGTGCCAGCTATGGGGATGTAACATATTGCACAGCTATATGATGTCTGAGCAACAATCTCTTTATCAAATTTCACTTCCAAATCAAAACACTGAAATGCTTTTTCTGTGGCAGCAAAGACCTCTCCAGCAGAGAAGTGTAGCCTCTTTACATAATATAATCATTCCCCAAACTATTCTATCTCAGGAAAGTGACATCCTTCCCTGGAGTGACCCCTGTTTATTCAAGGTGACTTTTGATTTTTTGCACAGTAATGGTCAAGCAGGTGTAGATGAAATATTATATTTAATATTTAGGTTGCCATCAGGAAATGAGAGAATATGATAATAGTACATTAAGAGAAGATATTCTAGGCTTTTAGTTGTGAGTATAGGACAATCCATTTGACAATGGATTTTTATTATGGAAAATGAAGGGAATAGATAAAACAAGTGAAAAAAAATAATACAAATTAAATCTTGTAAAGCGGTACGTATCTGTGGGATCATAATGTGAAATAATAACATAAGCGCAAAGACTCCAAGCCAGGATAAATGGGGAGGGTTGCATCAGGAAGGGCAGCCGGTGTAAAATTTTGCCAAATCATACATGCAGACAACAGTACAGAAATACATACCGGATTGGTCGAGGCCCGGGTTAACAATGACCGCCACCAGTACTGTTGGCCAACAGGGTGCTGGCAGAAATTGGGCTACTGTTGGCCGAAGGAAGAGAAGAGGGGGAAGGCATGCCCGAAGGCAGGTAAAGGCTAGGACTGTGATAGTGAGGGTCGGAACTTTGAATGTTGGCATTACGACTGGTATAGGGAGGGAGCTAGTTGATATGATGGACCGAAGGAAGGTTGGTATATTGTGTGTGCAAGAGACCAGATGGAAGGGGAGCAAGGCTAGATGTATCGGAGGTGGTTTCAAATTGTTTTATCATGGTGTAGATGGAAGGAGAAATGGCATAGGCATTATCCTGAAGGAACAGTATGCTAAGAGTGTTTTGGAGGTGAAAAGAGTGTCGGATAGAGGGATGTTTATGAAGCTGGAAATTGATTGTGTAATGATGAATGTTGTTAGTGCATATGCTCCACAAGTTGGGTGTGTGATGGATGAGAAAGAAAAATTTTGGAGTGAGTTGGATGAAGTGGTGATGACTGTACCCAAGGGTGAGAGACTGGTGATTGGAGCAGATTTCAATGGGCATGTTGGTGAAGGGAACAGAGGGGATGAGGAAATGATGGGTAGGTATGGTGTTAAGCAAAGGAATGCAGAAGGTCAGATGGTGGTGGATTTTGCAAAAAGGATGGACATGGCTGTGATGAATACGTATTTTAACAAGAGGGAGGAGCATAGGGTGACATACAAGAGTGGAGGAAGATGCACACAGGTGGATTATATCTTATGTAGAAGGGCCAGTCTGAAGGAGACTGGAGACTGTAAAGTGGTGGCAGGGGAAAGTGTAGTTAGGCAGCATAGGATGGTGGTTTGTAGGATGACATTGGTGATCAAGAAGAGGAGGATGAGTGTGAGGGCAGCACCAAGGATCAAATGGTGGAAATTGAAAAAGGGTAATTGTGAGGTGATGTTCAGGGAAGAGTTAAGACAGGCACTGGGTGGAAGTGAAGAGTTACCGAATAGCTGGATAACTACAGCAGAGCTAGTAAGAGAGATGGCTAGAAAGGTGCTTGATGTGACATCTGGAAAGAGGAAGGAGGACAAGGAGACCTGGTGGTGGAATGAAGTACAGGAGAGTATACAGAGAAAGAGGTTGGTGAAGAAGAAGTGGGATTGTCAAAGAGATGAAGAAAGTAGACAAGAGTATAAGGAGATGAGGTGCATGGCAAAGAGAGAGGTGGCGAAGGCTAAGGATAAGGCGTATGAAGAGTTGTATAAAAGGTTGGACACTAAGGTGGGAGAAAAGGACCTGTACTGATTGGCTAGACAGAGGGACCGAGTTAGTAAAGATGTGCAGCAGGTAAGGGTGATAAAGGATAATGAGAGAAGCGTACTCACAAGTGAGGAGAGTGTGTTGAGCAGATGGAAAGAGTACTTTGAGGGGTTGATGAATGAAGAGAATAAGTGAGAGAGAAGGTTGGATGATGTGCGGATAGTGAATCATGATGTGCAGTGGATTAGCAAGGAGGAAGCAAGGATAGCTATGAAGAGGATGAAGAACGGAAAGGCTGTTGGTCCAGATGACATACCTGTGGAAGCATGGAGGTGTTTAGGTGAAATGTCTGTGGAGTTTTTAACTAGATTATTTAATGAAATCTTGGAAAGTGAGAGGATGCCTGAGGAATGGAGAAAAAGTGTTTTGGTACTGATTTTTAAGAATAAGGGTGATGTGCAGACCTGTAGTAACTACAGAGGGATTAAACTGATCAGTCACAGCATGAAGTTATGGGAAAGACTAGTGGAAGCTAGGTTAAGAAGGGAGGTGATGATTAGTGATCAGCAGTATGGTTTCATGTGAGAAAAGAGCACTACAGATGCGATGTTTGCTCTGAGAGTGTTGATGGAGAAGTACAGAGAAGGTCAGAAGGAGTTGCATTGTGTCTTTGTGGATTTAGAGAAAGTATATGACAGGGTGCCTAGAGAGGAGTTGTGGTATTGTATGAGGAAGTCGGGAGTGTCAGAGAAGTATGTAAAGAGTGGTACAGGATATGTACGAGGGTAGTGTGACAGTGGTGAGGTCTGCTGTGGGAGTGACGGATGCGTTTAAGGTGAAGGTGGGATTACATCAAGGATCAGCTCTGAGCCCTTTCTTATTTGCAATGGTGATGGACAGGTTGACAGACGAGATCAGACAGGAGTCCCTGTGGACTATGATGTTTGCAGATGACATTGTAATCTGTAGTGAGAGTAGGGAACAGGTGGAAGAGACCCTGGAGAGATGGAGATATGCTCTAGAGAGAAGAGGAATGAAGGTCAGCAGGGCTAAGACAGAATATATGTGTGTAAATGAGAGGGAGGATAGAGGAATGGTGAGGATGCAGGGAGTAGAGGTGGGGAAGGTGGATGAGTTTAAGTACTTGGGATCAACAGTTCAGAGTAATGGTGAGTGTGGAAGAGAGATGAAGAAGAGAGTATAGGCAGGATGGAGTGGGTGGAGAAGAGTGTCAGGAGTGGTTTGTGACAGACTAGTACCAGTAAGAGTGAAAGGGAAGGTCTACAAGAGGGTAGTGAGACCAGCTATGTTATATGGGTTGGAGACAGTGGCATTGACAAAAAGGCAGGAGTCAGAGCTTGCTGTGGCAGAGTTGAAGATGTTAAGATTTGCACTGGGTGTGACGAGGATGGACAGGATTAGGAATAAGTATATTAGAGGGTCAGCCCAGGTTGGAAGGTTTGAAGACAAAGCCAGAGAGTCAAGATTACATTGGTTTGGACATGTGTTGAGGAGGGATGCAGAGTATATTGGGAAAAAGATGCTAAGATTGAAGCTGCCAGGTAACAGGAAAAGAGGGAGGCCTAAGATAAGGTTTATGGATGTGGTGAGAGAAGACATACAGGTGGTTGGTGTGACAGAGCAAGATGCAGAGGACAGGGAGAAATGGAAACAGTTGATCTGCTGTGGTGACCCCTAACGGGAGCAGCCGAAAGAAGAAGAAGAAGAAAGATGTATAGATATATGAGCTCTACAGTCTGAAGCACCTAGTAATTGTCAGAATTTAGCTGACTGCATGGATTTGTTGTAATATTATTATTATTATTATTATTATTATTATTATTATTAAGGCAGAGTATATGTTGAGATTGTAGTTATTTGTTTCTTTATTTATTTTTAACCATGTAGCTGGGCTAGTCCATGTATGCTTTTTAGCTATGACCTAGGCCATTAGCATGAAAGCAGTACATAGTAATTAGTAGGAAGGGAAGAGTACATAGTGCTGAGAAAACACTTTATATAACAAATTACAGTAGGCTGTAGCAGCAGAAACAGATCATGGTCAAATAGGGCCCTAGGGAGAGCAATGGACCAGATCTTCCCTGGCAGCCATTCTAGTGTCCCATACTTGTCTCTCCACTATTACCAAAAAACACTGTTCAGAGCTGTCAGAGTGCATACTCCTTCTATACTTTTGAAATAAAGATAGAGATATGGATTTAATTTAAAACTTTAAATTTTTTATTCTTTGTTGATCAGGTTAGCCCCAGTAGACTAGTAGCTTCTTTCCATGGAGACCCCGTGTTATTTATAATACTAGGAGAAATATGGCTAGGGTATCTGGGAACTTCTCCTACTCTTTTTGAAAAGCTCATGTGGATGTAAAAGATCTGACAACACATACTATTAAGAAAGGCAGATGGGATTTTGGTTTAACATCTCATCTGAAGGACAATGCACTGAGGAGTGCAATATCTCCCTTATTGTGCATTACAGTGTCAGTAATCCATCTACACAATGTGGGAGTATGACCTACAGACCTCTGTACCAATAATAAGTACTCTAGCTGTTACTAACATTATTTTCACAATTTTTAACATAAACACTCATGGCCATTTGCTAAACAAAAGAAGATACACATTGAAAACAGACAGCATGAGCAACATTAATTGAAAATGCACTGAAACCCACATTCAATGAAAATGCATCCAGGCAGTGTCAGATTATGTGCATCATGGTTCCTGGGCTGTTTTCAATACATGGACCCCTGCATTCATTTTAGGACCATGGTTAAATGCATGTTATTTGATTCATATTCCTGATTTAATATATTTCTTGTTAAATAGATTAACATTTATTAGAGTGAATTTAAATTTTTTTAGATTTGAATATTTGTTTTCCATCAAGCAGTGAAACAAAATGTATGAACCAGTAAATGACAAAAGTACCCTTTTCAGAATATTTCAAACAACTTTAGTGACTAACTGTACCCAAAATGTGTGGCAGTTGGGGAGAGGATTAAGGCTATTGTCTCCTGTAGTCAAGGTACAGGGTTGAGCCTGAGCAAGTTAATTAACTCTTGTTCAGACTCAGGCTGTAACTAAGGCATTTTACACACAGACACACACACACGCTCATACTCATAATGCTGCCCAGTACTGTAAATGCAAGTTTTAGAAATCAAGTCTCTCGCATTGCTGTGTAAGTGTCCACTTTGTCTCATTGGCTGGAAAAGATGCACACCCACAGATGTAATACTAAGAGTAAGATGCACACATGCAGAACACGACACAGAGAGGTGGGGAAAAAGTGAAGTAGAAAAACTTGTAATACTTTCTTAATTAAATTAATGTTGTGGTCAGGCTCCCACCAGCCAGGTGGCCTTAAGCAGCTGTGTAGATCGCCTTGTGCTGGATCTTGTCCTGCGTTGCAATGATTTCATTCACAACACTAGCATGGAAAGTCAATGTGTTGCAGTGATTTCATTCACAGCACTAGAATGGAAAGTCACTGAAAGAATCTAAAACATGGTTAATTATGTGAAGGTATTGCAGTGATATTCACAAGATTACATGGTAAATATACAGCCAGTACTTAGTTATATATAGTCATGCTATGTTATATATAGTCATGCTTATAGTTTAAGTGAGAAGTAAATAAATAATCACTCAATCAAACTTCTGTTCAGGAAATGGCAGAAAACATTTATTAGACCAAAAAGAGTGAAAGCTTTTGATCTAATGTTGTCTTTTCCATCTGGTTTCAACCAGTGGGTTATCAGATCCAGTGTTGGCCAACTTCCGATATTTCAGTTTGAAGAGCTCTGCCTCCTCAACCCATAACCCCCTGCTTCACTAGAACTACTGCAGATCTAGTTTCCCACCATTCCATTAAGCAACTTGGCCATTCACTCTTTCCCTGTAGCCTTTTTGGACAGAGTTTGGTTGCTGCTCTACCTTTTGGTACATGTTATTAGTGTAGGTTGTGCGTAGTTAAATGATAGGGTTTTTTGTCTAGTAGCTGTTGTTAACTAGATAGATAGTTAGTTAGAGTAGGTTAGCATAGGTGTATTTCTCATCTTTCAGGACTTGTGTTTTGTTTTTGAGTAGGTTAGGTAAGGGTTATGGATAAAGGGTTTAAGAAGTGTGTATCTTGTTGTCATAAGCTTCCTCCTGGGATGCTCATGAACATTGTGTTTAATGCCTTGGGCTGCTGACCTTGAGTCCCTTTGTGCCATTTGTGAGGCCTGTGACTCTCACATGGTCAACAAGAGGAGAGAGAAATTTATTCTTAATGGTCTTCTGCCTTTGGGGGGACTCTTTACTGGGCTTCTCCAGCAAAGGTGATAAGTAGGGTCACAAGCAGACTAAGGACCAGTTCCTAAAGTCCCAAGTACCTTGGATCCCCTGGTGGCCTCAGCTCCGATACATAGGAGCCAATTGCCTTCCAGCCTGGTGTCTCAGAGTTGATTTCCTTCATCTCCTCTACCTCAGAGTCAGTCTCCTTTGGCGGTAGTAACTGGCAAGGCACTGTCCCTGACCATTAGTGTACTAAGCTCTTTCCTGCTTGGGGTGTTCCATCAAGACAGGCTTTCAACTCGTTTTCTCCTTCTACCCTTCTACTCCACAGAAGTTTTTTTCCTGAATCCTCTGCTCAAACCAGTAGGCCAGATCCATTGCCTGGTCAGCAATCTCCCAAATCTCCATTGATGACCTCCTTGGTTCGGTCATCTTGGTCTGTTTAGAGTTTGAAAACTTCAGAAATGGAGCAGTTGATGCTGTGCTTCCTACAGGCACATTTGGCATTATGCCTCATTTTGTTGGCTCCGGGCCCTTGCCCAGGTGCCTTGACTCCTGTATCTTGGGCCCTACAGATCCAAGGTCTTCAGAATCATTCATCTTTCATTCCTTAGGATTGGGGTCAATGGCCTGGCCAATTTCAATTCCAATCCTGACCTTGGTCTCTTCAACCCCATTGGTATGAGATCTGGGTGGACCTCAGGACCAACAGGTTGAGACAGGGGTCTGAGGCTTGGGTTCAATGATCACAGTGTTTGGGTCATCCCTCCCTCTCAGGACTTCTGCTGTTGATAGTTCAGCCCCAGTCACGGCTTCAAGATAAGGTGGGATACCTTCAGATTCTGGTGTATCCTTGGGTTCTTTAGACTCTAGGACTGCCGGGTCTGGTCAGCCTGCTTCTACCTCTGCTTTCAACATTGTGGAGGGGATGTTCTCCTGTCAGGAGAGGGAATGATCTAGTGTGACTGGTCCCCCCCTTCTACTACTTTCCAACACAGCTAATAGCAAGTCCCGAGCAGCTGGCACTGGCATTGCTATGTATCACTATGCTTGGATGAGACTGTGTGAATTTGCAGACTGCTTTAAGGGGTCCTTTGTTAATGCCCTAGTTGATGGCTCCTCTCTTTTTGGACCAAATGTTAAGGACACCTTTACCAGGATTGAGCAGGATGGGAAGATGCTGTCTGCCACTGGAGATAATTTTGCTACCCATCAATCGACATTTTTTTCAGAATCATAAGGGGAAAATGCCCCTTTTTTATGAAACTACAGCAACCCTTTCAAGAGGCTGTTACTGAGAGTTCCCCTCAATGGCAGGGAGGTAACCTCAATGGATGCTGCCCTTGTGGTAGGGGTGATATACAAAATCATGGATTATGTGGAGGGTTCTCCAGGAGGCCCTTCAAGCAGCCCTGAAGACCTGCCCAACTGTCCTCCTCTGGAGTCAGCTGGGAGTCGATTGGCTCTACACCCAAAAGCTTGGGAGGCCATCACATCAGAAGCATGGTTGTTGAGTAGTATCCAGAGACTAATCAATTCCATTTTTTCAAGTTCCCCGTATAACTCCCAAATGACTTCCATATGTTCCATCCCATCAAAAAACAGCAACAGCCATCAAAAAAAAACAAAAGCTGCTAGCAATTTGAGTCATTTAAGAGGTTGAAAGGTCTATTCAAGGTTTTTTTAAATGAGAGGGAGGATAGAGGAATGGTGAGGATGCAGGGAGTAGAGGTGGGGAAGGTGGATGAGTTTAAGTACTTGGGATCAACAGTTCAGAGTAATGGTGAGTGTGGAAGAGAGATGAAGAAGAGAGTATAGGCAGGATGGAGTGGGTGGAGAAGAGTGTCAGGAGTGGTTTTTGACAGACTAGTACCAGTAAGAGTGAAAGGGAAGGTCTACAAGAGGGTAGTGAGACCAGCTATGTTATATGGGTTGGAGACAGTGGCATTGACAAAAAGGCAGGAGTCAGAGCTTGCTGTGGCAGAGTTGAAGATGTTAAGATTTGCACTGGGTGTGACGAGGATGGACAGGATTAGGAATAAGTATATTAGAGGGTCAGCCCAGGTTGGAAGGTTTGAAGACAAAGCCAGAGAGTCAAGATTACATTGGTTTGGACATGTGTTGAGGAGGGATGCAGAGTATATTGGGAAAAAGATGCTAAGATTGAAGCTGCCGGGTAACAGGAAAAGAGGGAGGCCTAAGATAAGGTTTATGGATGTGGTGAGAGAAGACATACAGGTGGTTGGTGTGACAGAGCAAGATGCAGAGGACAGGGAGAAATGGAAACAGTTGATCTGTTGTGGTGATTTCTAACGGAGCAGCCGAAAGAAGAAGAAGAAGAAAGATGTATAGATATATGAGCTCTACAGTCTGAAGCACCTAGTAATTGTCAGAATTTAGCTGACTGCATGGATTTGTTGTAATATTATTATTATTATTATTATTATTATTATTATTATTATTATTATTAAGGCAGAGTATATGTTGAGATTGTAGTTATTTGTTTCTTTATTTATTTTAACCATGTAGTTGGTTAGTCCATGTATGCTTTTTAGCTATGACCTAGGCCATTAGCATGAAAGCAGTACATAGTAATTAGTAGGAAGGGAAGAGTACATAGTGCTGAGAAAACACTTTATATAACAAATTACAGTAGGCTGTAGCAGCAGAGACAGATCATGGTCAAATAGGGCCCTAGGGAGAGCAATGGACCAGATCTTCCCTGGCAGCCATTCTAGTGTCCCATACTTGTCTCTCCACTATTACCAAAAAACACTGTTCAGAGCTGTCAGAGTGCATACTCCTTCTATACTTTTGAAATAAAGATAGAGATATGGATTTAATTTAAAACTTTAAATTTTTTATTCTTTGTTGATCAGGTTAGCCCCAGTAGACTAGTAGCTTCTTTCCATGGAGACCCCGTGTTATTTATAATACTAGGAGAAATATGGCTAGGGTATCTGGGAACTTCTCCTACTCTTTTTGAAAAGCTCATGTGGATGTAAAAGATCTGACAACACATACTATTAAGAAAGGCAGATGGGATTTTGGTTTAACATCTCATCTGAAGGACAATGCACTGAGGAGTGCAATATCTCCCTTATTGTGCATTACAGTGTCAGTAATCCATCTACACAATGTGGGAGTATGACCTACAGACCTCTGTACCAATAATAAGTACTCTAGCTGTTACTAACATTATTTTCACAATTTTTAACATAAACACTCATGGCCATTTGCTAAACAAAAGAAGATACACATTGAAAACAGACAGCATGAGCAACATTAATTGAAAATGCACTGAAACCCACATTCAATGAAAATGCATCCAGGCAGTGTCAGATTATGTGCATCATGGTTCCTGGGCTGTTTTCAATACATGGACCCCTGCATTCATTTTAGGACCATGGTTAAATGCATGTTATTTGATTCATATTCCTGATTTAATATATTTCTTGTTAAATAGATTAACATTTATTAGAGTGAATTTAAATTTTTAGATTTGAATATTTGTTTTCCATCAAGCAGTGAAACAAAATGTATGAACCAGTAAATGACAAAAGTACCCTTTTCAGAATATTTCAAACAACTTTAGTGACTAACTGTACCCAAAATGTGTGGCAGTTGGGGAGAGGATTAAGGCTATTGTCTCCTGTAGTCAAGGTACAGGGTTGAGCCTGAGCAAGTTAATTAACTCTTGTTCAGACTCAGGCTGTAACTAAGGCATTTTACACACAGACACACACACACGCTCATACTCATAATGCTGCCCAGTACTGTAAATGCAAGTTTTAGAAATCAAGTCTCTCGCATTGCTGTGTAAGTGTCCACTTTGTCTCATTGGCTGGAAAAGATGCACACCCACAGATGTAATACTAAGAGTAAGATGCACACATGCAGAACACGACACAGAGAGAGGTGGGGAAAAAGTGAAGTAGAAAAACTTGTAATACTTTCTTAATTAAATTAATGTTGTGGTCAGGCTCCCACCAGCCAGGTGGCCTTAAGCAGCTGTGTAGATCGCCTTGTGCTGGATCTTGTCCTGCGTTGCAATGATTTCATTCACAACACTAGCATGGAAAGTCAATGTGTTGCAGTGATTTCATTCACAGCACTAGAATGGAAAGTCACTGAAAGAATCTAAAACATGGTTTATTATGTGAAGGTATTGCAGTGATATTCACAAGATTACATGGTAAATATACAGCCAGTACTTAGTTATATATAGTCATGCTATGTTATATATAGTCATGCTTATAGTTTAAGTGAGAAGTAAATAAATAATCACTCAATCAAACTTCTGTTCAGGAAATGGCAGAAAACATTTATTAGACCAAAAAGAGTGAAAGCTTTTGATCTAATGTTGTCTTTTCCATCTGGTTTCAACCAGTGGGTTATCAGATCCAGTGTTGGCCAACTTCCGATATTTCAGTTTGAAGAGCTCTGCCTCCTCAACCCATAACCCCCTGCTTCACTAGAACTACTGCAGATCTAGTTTCCCACCATTCCATTAAGCAACTTGGCCATTCACTCTTTCCCTGTAGCCTTTTTGGACAGAGTTTGGTTGCTGCTCTACCTTTTGGTACATGTTATTAGTGTAGGTTGTGCGTAGTTAAATGATAGGGTTTTTTGTCTAGTAGCTGTTGTTAACTAGATAGATAGTTAGTTAGAGTAGGTTAGCATAGGTGTATTTCTCATCTTTCAGGACTTGTGTTTTGTTTTTGAGTAGGTTAGGTAAGGGTTATGGATAAAGGGTTTAAGAAGTGTGTATCTTGTTGTCATAAGCTTCCTCCTGGGATGCTCATGAACATTGTGTTTAATGCCTTGGGCTGCTGACCTTGAGTCCCTTTGTGCCATTTGTGAGGCCTGTGGCTCTCACATGGTCAACAAGAGGAGAGAGAAATTCATTCTTAATGGTCTTCTGCCTTTGGGGGGACTCTTTACTGGGCTTCTCCAGCAAAGGTGATAAGTAGGGTCACAAGCAGACTAAGGACCAGTTCCTAAAGTCCCAAGTACCTTGGATCCCCTGGTGGCCTCAGCTCCGATACATAGGAGCCAATTGCCTTCCAGCCTGGTGTCTCAGAGTTGATTTCCTTCATCTCCTCTACCTCAGAGTCAGTCTCCTTTGGCAGTAGTAACTGGCAAGGCACTGTCCCTGACCATTAGTGTACTAAGCTCTTTCCTGCTTGGGGTGTTCCATCAAGACAGGCTTTCAACTCTTTTTCTCCTTCTACCCTTCTACTCCACAGAAGTTTTTTTCCTGAATCCTCTGCTCAAACCAGTAGGCCAGATCCATTGCCTGGTCAGCAATCTCCCAAATCTCCATTGATGACCTCCTTGGTTCGGTCATCTTGGTCTGTTTAGAGTTTGAAAACTTCAGAAATGGAGCAGTTGATGCTGTGCTTCCTACAGGCACATTTGGCATTATGCCTCATTTTGTTGGCTCCGGGCCCTTGCCCAGGTGCCTTGACTCCTGTATCTTGGGCCCTACAGATCCAAGGTCTTCAGAATCATTCATCTTTCATTCCTTAGGATTGGGGTCAATGGCCTGGCCAATTTCAATTCCAATCCTGACCTTGGTCTCTTCAACCCCATTGGTATGAGATCTGGGTGGACCTCAGGACCAACAGGTTGAGACAGGGGTCTGAGGCTTGGGTTCAATGATCACAGTGTTTGGGTCATCCCTCCCTCTCAGGACTTCTGCTGTTGATAGTTCAGCCCCAGTCACGGCTTCAAGATAAGGTGGGATACCTTCAGATTCTGGTGTATCCTTGGGTTCTTTAGACTCTAGGACTGCCGGGTCTGGTCAGCCTGCTTCTACCTCTGCTTTCAACATTGTGGAGGGGATGTTCTCCTGTCAGGAGAGGGAATGATCTAGTGTGACTGGTCCCCCCCTTCTACTACTTTCCAACACAGCTAATAGCAAGTCCCGAGCAGCTGGCACTGGCATTGCTATGTATCACTATGCTTGGATGAGACTGTGTGAATTTGCAGACTGCTTTAAGGGGTCCTTTGTTAATGCCCTAGTTGATGGCTCCTCTTTTTGGACCAAATGTTAAGGACACCTTTACCAGGATTGAGCAGGATGGGAAGATGCTGTCTGCCACTGGAGATAATTTTGCTACCCATCATTCGACATTTTTTTCAGAATCATAAGGGGAAAATGCCCCTTTTTTATGAAACTACAGCAACCCTTTCAAGAGGCTGTTACTGAGAGTTCCCCTCAATGGCAGGGAGGTAACCTCAATGGATGCTGCCCTTGTGGTAGGGGTGATATACAAAATCATGGATTATGTGGAGGGTTCTCCAGGAGGCCCTTCAAGCAGCCCTGAAGACCTGCCCAACTGTCCTCCTCTGAAGTCAGCTGGGAGTCGATTGGCTCTACACCCAAAAGCTTGGGAGGCCATCACATCAGAAGCATGGTTGTTGAGTAGTATCCAGAGACTAATCAATTCCATTTTTTCAAGTTCCCCGTATAACTCCCAAATGACTTCCATATGTTCCATCCCATCAAAAAACAGCAACAGCCATCAAAAAAAAACAAAAGCTGCTAGCAATTTGAGTCATTTAAGAGGTCCCACAAGACCGGTGATCATCCATGGTCTATTCAAGGTTCTTTTTGGTTCCAAAGAAGAGCAAGGACCTCAAGCTGATTTTGGATTTGAGCAAGTTAAATTAGTTTGTAAAGCAGACCCATGTTCTGGATAGTCACAGTGCAGTCCATTTTACCTATGTTGATGAAGGACAACTGGATGCACTCAATCAATCTCATATAAAGACTAGGAGATTTCTGCACTTCCAGGGGGGGGGTCTATCATTAACAGTTCAGAGCACTGCCATTTGATCTCATCAACACCCCCATGGCTGTTCGCCAATTGTATGACAGTGGTAGCAGACTGACTCATGTCATATGGGTTCCAGGTCTTTCCTACCTGGATGACTGGCTCCTAACCACCCCCATAACAGCATCCCTGATCAGGCCAGGGACACCTTACTCCAGCTGTGCAGTTTCTTAGTGATCACAGGCAACTACCAAAAGTTCAGTTTCCATCCAGTTCAGTCCTTGAAATTTAGAGGTCATCATTTTACAGAGTCTCCTAGATTTTCAGGCTTCCATATTCCAGAATATCAAATCTGCAGGATCTTGAAGGTCCTTGATAATGTGCAGAAAACTCCAGTGTATCCTGTTCTTTGTTTGGTTTCCTTGGCCAAGTATCCCAAGAAGGCATTAATTACAGCAAACTCTGGCAGTATAGTGGTCAAATTTAACACATCCAATTGATTTTCCAATCCTCCTGATTTGAGTTTAAGACCAAATCAGTTGGTGGTTGGAGTCTCCCTTGTTGTCCCCTGGGAGACTATTTGTTCTTCCCTCTCCTAGAGCTTTGGTCATGACGTACACCTCTCTTCTGGGGTGGGGGACATTTCAAAGAAAGGATTATCCACAGTACCTAGTCTGCAGCTGAGGCCAAATTGAACCTCAACATCCTAGAGATGAGGATGGTCCTCCTATGTTACAGGCTTTTCAGGACATTCTCCCCAAGGGTGTGATCTCTGTCCAGACAGACAATGTGTTGGTACTCTGGTATCTGACCAGTCAGGGTGAACCCAGTTTTACATCTTTTGTTGGGAGGCCATGAGGGTCTTGCAATGGGTGATTTTGACACATGGTTTCTTATTGCAGTGCACTTTCCAGAGAAACTCAACATCTTAGCACCAGTTTGAGCAGGAACATTCTCCTTCCTTATAAGTGGCCCCTGAATCTGGGGTTTACTGCTCATATTTTTCAGCACTGGGGCACTCCATGTTGCAACCTTTTTGCTTCTTTTTCAAACACCAAATGTAGGGACAGACAACAAGGGATGGTCTTCTGTATGCATATTCCTGACCCCATTAATAATAAAGTTTCTTCAAAAAGCATCCCATTGCAGATTGACTGTAATCCTCATTACTTCCTTTTGGCCTCACCAGATGTGGTTTCTCTTCCACTGACATTTTCAGAAATATCTTCCTTGGGTTCTGGATCCCATTCTAGATCTCATTTGTCACCCAGCAGTCTTGGATCTGCCCAACCTTTGAATGCTGAAGTTGCTTGGTTCCTCTAATGCACTTTATGACCAGGAATCCCAAGCTTTCAGACAGTCATTCACATCTTAACTTCTTCCCAAAAGTAATTTACTCATAAGGTTTTGCCTTGTTGGCTGTCTCCCAGGGCTTGTACCACTTTTTAGCATTTTTGTAGGCTATCCTGAACTTTCTTGTGGATTTATTAAATTATGGGTCTAGTTACTTTACTATTAAGTTGGTAGCTATATCCAGTTTTTCATATTGGCTGGTATACTTGAACATTGGCTGCCCTTAAGATCTCTAAGGCCTTTCTTAAAGGAACCCTTTTACTTTGCCCTTATCCACAAGACCCTGTTCCACCTTAAAACTTGCCTTTTATGCTTCAGGTGCTGGCTGTGTCTCCTTCTGAGCCTTCTGCTACTGTTGATCTGAAATTGTTATCATGGAAGACTTTGTTCTTGATGGCCCTTACTTCAGCCAAGCATGTGTCAGAGCTGCAGGCACTCTCTGCTCTTCCTCCTTATTTGGTCTTCTATCGAGACAGTGTGTCCCTTAGACCAGACCTTACTTTTCTGTCTAAGGTGGTATCAGAAAATAATTTAAATCAGTCCATAGTCTTTTTTCCTGAATTTTCTAACAGGAGTGAATATATTCTGCATTGTCTTGATGTCCATAGTCAATTGAGGTTTTATTGGGATAGGATGAGGTCCTTTAGAAAATGCAATCAGTTGTTTGTCTCATTTTCTAAGTCTCAGTTGGGTGCTCCTGTATCCAAAGTTACTTTGTCAAATAGCTTTCTGATTGTATTTTCTTTGGGTATGGTTTGAAGGAAAGTCAGTGAGTCACAAACCCAAATGGCATTCTACCAGAGTTGTGTCTAATTCTACAGTTTTTTCAACAGAGCTGATGGATGACATTTTTGCAGCTGCAACTTGGTTGGGTCAGCACACCTTTGTGTCTCACTACATACTGGATATCAAATCCAGGTCTAGAGCGCTTCATTTGGTTGCAATGTATTATGGAATATCCTTCAATCACCCTAGGGTGCTATGTGGCTGGGGACTGTATCCCACAGATTGAACCCAGATGGGAAAGACAACATCAGATATGAAAATGATGTACTTACCATAAGGATTAATCCATATTGTCTGTTTCTGTCTGGTTCAACCTCCCCTCCACCTGTCCCCGCCTTCTTGCCTATTCTGTTAACTTTGAGATGACTTGCCAAGGAGCCCAATTTCCCTCTTTGGGTCCTTGGTCTTTCAGCTTTACTCATACCTCTCAAACTGGAAATATCAAAAATCTGGACAAGGCCCATAAAAAATAGGTACAAATCTATATGCTTATTAACATAAAATGTGCATACATAATTAAGTAACCCCATGCACTCCAATGGAATTGTGGGATACCACCTTTCAAAATGCAAACTGAAGAACAGACAACCAAAATATGTCACCAGAGTCCCCCCTGCAGCCATTCCAATGTCCCATTACCTGGCTATTTCGCCCCATTTGCCATAAACACTAATGTGTGCATACTGATGTACTTCTACAATGATGATTTTGATTTTATTTTTACATTTTATAGCACAATGCACATAAACACTAATAGATATCTGCTAAACAAAGCAAAACTGTCTCACAATGAAAATAGACTTGGCATTAAAACTTCTCTGCCCATGAAACTCACATTAATTGAAACAGCATTGAAACCCACACTACATCCAAAGAAAATGCATCTAGCCAGTGGTGGATAAAGATTACCTTTGGGCTGTTTTCAAATCATAGGCCCCTGGCTTGCACACAAAGCAAGAAACATACAAGTGTTCTTTGATACACCTTCCTGACTTTATTAAATTATATTCCTTGTATAATACAGCACACTTGTTAGACTTAAGTTAGAGCACATTTTAAAAGTGCTAAAGAAAAATTAAAAAAAAAATCAGGAATGAAGGGGTGCCACTTGGGAATTTTGGACCCCAAAACTTGGTAAAAACTGAGTAATTTGGTGCAGTTGAGAGGTATGGCTTTACTCCATAGAGAGTGTAGGTCAGAGAGTCTAAGTAGAGAAAGGGAAGAAAACTAGATCTGAGGTAGCTCTAGTGAAGTGGAAATTATAGTTAGAGGCAGTGGAGCACTTCAAGCTGAAGTCATGGAAGTTGGTCAGCATTGGATCTAAGTCGGATTGTCGGATCTGATAGCCCACAGATTGAACCAGATGTAAACAGACAAGATAGATCTATCATAATGATAAGTACATAACTTTCAGTTATAAGACTTCATTATGACCATTTTCTGGAGATTGTTTTTTTTTTAGTTTTTTTAGTTTTTTTAGTTTCTGCAGTTGATATTTCAGTAGATTTTATTATATACCTAGAAAGTATACTTTAAATATGCCAAAAAAAAGCAAAAACTGTCTTGATTAATCATTGTTATGAAAGCAATTGTGTCATATGCACATTTTTAAGTATTCGTCAATTTCTTTCTAAAACTTAAAAAATTGCATAATTTCTAAAAATCTAAGAAAACAGCATCTAAGTGTCTGGAGAAATGTTGGAGAATATCCTTTCATCAAATGGAGAGACCGAAATAATGTCTTACTAGAGTCAGGGATCCATGGTCCTGTCACTTTAGGGGTTTTAATAAACTTTTTCAGTCATCTTGTTGCAGAGCCATAGCTGCAACCTTTTGCTGCTTCCCATCTAAGGAATAGTATCAAGTCTTAAAGCCCACACTCTTTGCTCCTGTCCTCATGTTTACATAATGAGCATAAGCCTGAAAAAAAAAAAGATCTGCCTTGTGCACCCCTCCTTGATACCTTGCACCTGGGGAGGCTGCCCTC
>NC_056733.1:1449896713-1450001713 GCF_019279795.1 Protopterus annectens
GTTTAAAAACTTTCATTTTGTGGCTTTCTCTAGTGCTTACTGTCTGTAGGCTATTTTTTTTGTCCTCATCCTCCGTCCCAGTTGGTGTCTTGCTGTTATACTTGGTGGTTTTGCAGTGGCCCACCCCTACTGTAAATCTGATCTGGGACACTCCTCCCAGTCTAGTGTCATTAGCTCATTCTAACTAATACAGAGAGAACATTTGATAAGGCCTTCTGTTTCTCCTTTTTCCCTTTCAAAAAAAAAAAATTTTTTTCTTTGCCTGAATCTCCTTGTGTCCTGACTGTGCTTCTCAAACATTTTGGAAATATAGAGTATATTTCAGAGCATTTATTATAACTGTAATTGCCTTAATATTGCTACAACTCAAGTGCTCTAGGTTGCACTCCATCTGAAGTGTTTGTATGTTTTAGCTGCTTTTCTGCATATGTAGACTTTTCTGTATATGTAGATTAGCTACTTATTCTGCTGTGTTACTTCCTCTTAAATCGTTTTTCAGTTGTGCACTTGCCTTGCTTCATTTAAAAACGTTTTAAATTGTTAATTTTGTAGAGTTTTAATTGCATTTACTGTCTAGGACTACACACTCAAGTGTGTTAGCCTTTTCTGTGTTTATTTACTGTATTATTGCATAGTTTAGCCTGTTTTAACCAAAAAAAAAAAACTATCTTGTTTGCTTGTTTCCCACCTTTTCTAGCCAGTACATATCCCAAGCTTTGCCTGTCTCAGGACTTTATTTTCTGTGCTCAGAGCTATCCAGACCTTGCATTGGTAGAGGGAAGTCCTACTGCCTACCAGTGGGACTGGTGAGCATTGTACTGCCTATCTAACGCTAGAAGAGTGGTTTCCAGCTCTGAAATTGTAATTTTATTAGCCTTTTGGGCTGATTTCTATCCTTTTCAACTTTCTGGCTTAAAAACGCATGTGTTTGCAGATTTGTCACATCGTGCAGCACTGCGAGGCTACAGTTAAAATATTCCAGGTGCCAGAAAGTCTGCTCTTCAAATGTTCCCTTAAAATTAGCTGGTTTCTCAGTAGTAGCACTAAAATCTGAACCCCTGTGGCTAGCACTTATTTTAGAACCTGCTGGAAAGCACTAGGAAGCCTGAAACAGATACAAGCACTCAGCTCTCCTTGTCAATAAGGAGAAATTAATCATAGGCACTAAACAGCCTGTAATTGCAAAGTACCTTGCAAAGGTAAGGGAAAACAGCTCTTAAACTTTACATAAAAGCACCTAAACAGGCATGTCCAAGGGTCAGCTTCCGGTGATTTCTCCTGTCCACCTGGTAAATCTGGGCATACTGGGGCAATGCGGCAACTGCCTCATGTACACAGACAATCCTCTCCTCCTACCACCCAACACTACAACCTGCGAGAGATGCACTTACATAGCCAAACTGGAAGCAAAGCTCTCTCCGGCCAAGATTGTGCTAGACAGTCAAGAGGAGAAGGTTAACACCTGCATCATACCTCAAGCAACTCATAGCCCTTCAAAACCCACACCATCAACACCCACACATAGCAACACTAAACCCACATATGTGGAGGCCCTTAAGATTAACCTGCCCAAGCAACAAGGACCTCCGAAGCCAAAACGCAAGCAAACACCAGTCAAAACCAAAATGACACATAGCTCACAACACCAGTGTGCCACGCAACAACAGCCCCTAAGGCAAGACAATGTACCCAACACTTTAGTCATAGGTGACTCTATAGTCAGGCACACTGATGTCCCACTCACCAGACTGAACAAGGAGAAAATTACATTCAGCTGCTTGTTGGGTGCCAGGATCTGCCACATAACGCATGTACTCAAGTCACTCCACAACAAGTACAAATATGACTCTGTCATTGTCCATGCTGGAGTGAATGACTTGAGACATACCTCCCTGGACTACATGAAAAGAGATATGGAAGAGCTCTTGGACCATGTGACCCAGGCAGGTATGACCCTAGCCCTGAGTAGCATCCTGCTTTTGCCAAGAATTATACCACAGTATAAGGACAAAATGATTGACTTCAACAGTTGGCTAAGCTTCTGGTGTCATTCAAAGGGGGTTCAGTATTTGTCTGCCTGGGAAGACATGATCGACAAACCACGATGCTTTGCCACAGATGGTCTGCACCTATCACCCCTGGAATTCAGGTTACTGGCTAAAGCTCTTGCCACCCCTATAGTGCCTTTTTTAGGCAAGGTTCAAAGGATAAAACTACCACCGTAACAGATAGAAGCAGGCAAAATCTGAAGGTAATGCTACTCAATGCTAGAAGTCTAAACCACAAAATGCACTCTCTCGAGGCACTCCTAAAAATGGAGAACATCGATATCTGTACAGTAACTGAGACCTGGTTCAAGGCTCCAGAGAGCACCCCTGCAATACCAGGCTACAATTCTTACCACACTTTTCGGCCACAAAACCAGGACCAAAACACTAAAGGTGGAGGAGTGTCCATATTCACCAAGGATATTCACACCTCCAGGCTAGTTAGTTGCCCAACACAATGTATCTGAAATTCTCCAGGTGCAACTAACACTAGGTAAGACTGCAATCCAAATTGTAGCTTGCTACAGATCCCCAACCAAGCCCCAAGATTCTCACTACACCTTTCTAAACATACTGGAAAATATTAAGATACAACCAAACACCCTAATACTGGGTGATTTTAACTACCCTGCCATTAATTGGGAAAACTACTCGGGTACCAACTCCTTTTCCCAACGGTTCTTGGAATTCATAAATTCCAACGCCCTGGATCAACTAATCCATTGTCCCACCAGGGGCTCCAGTATCCTAGACCTGGTCATTACCAACATGGGAGGTAGATGCTCCACACCAGTGGTCACCTTCTCATTGGTCAGGTCTGACCATAAGCAAATCACCCTTGACATCCACATCCCACCCCCACCCGCCAGTAAGGAAACCTCCTTAAAAAACTTCTCCAAAGCCAACTTCAAGCTACTGAAGTCAGAAGTGACAAACTTCACAACATCCACGCAGATGGGATCTGGAAGTTCGACTGCAGAATCCTACACTAAGGCACTGTACAAGCACATCCACTCGTGCATGAATCGTGCCATCCCAAATAGAACCAAGATGCTCTTCTCCAAAAAAAGGAAGCCAATCTGGTGGTTCCCTGCTATAAACAAACTATACAACAGAAGGAAGAAACTGTTGCAAAAAAGAGGAAATCCCAGGATGCAAAAAACTCCCTCACCAGCCTCAGTAAGAAGCTGAGATCCCTCATAAAATCCTCAAAAGCTAGTTATGAAAATAAAATTGCCAAAGATTCCAAGGACAACCACAAGGCATTCTATAGTTATGTCAAGAATCTAAATGGCAATGCTCAGATCTGCTCTGAGTTACAACAGAATGACATTAAATATACTGATCCCAAGGATATTGCCAACATCCTGGCAGATCGATTTAGTGCCAACTTCACCCCACTCTCACCCCCTAAAGGGCCCATCTCAATACCAAAAGATTGCCAAATTCTGATAATCACGGCCACACAGGTAGAAACTGCACTCTCCAAAGCTAAGAATACAGCATCCATGGGACCAGATGACATCCCAGGCTGTGTACTACATGAACTATAACATGAACTGGCACCTCACCTAAGTGTCATGTTTAATCATAGCCTCACCTCAGGCTTCGTGCCCACTGAGTGGCGCACAGGTACAGTTATCCCGCTCCACAAGGGAGGACCCACCTTGGATCCCGGGAACTACCATCCCATCAGTCTGACAAGCCTGATTTGCAAGGGCATGGAATGCATTATCATGGAACTTATAAACAAAGACACTGGCAACCTTCAAACACTGGACCCCACCCAGTTTAGGTTTGTGAAGGGCCGATCTTGTCTCCTGAATCTGATTGACTTCTTCAAATCAGTCTCCAGAGCTGTGGACGAGGGTAAGGCAGTCCACACAGCCTATCTGGACCTCACCAAGGCCTTTGACACCATCCCCCACTCTGGAATCATAGATAAACTTACTAAGCTGGGCATAAATCCATACGTCACTCGATGGGTTGCTAACTGGCTTACTGACAGAACCCAGACAGTAAAAGTAGCTGACTCCAAATCCAGCTCCAGACAAGTGACAAGTGGAGTACCTCAGGGTTCAGTCCTGGGACCACTCTTGTTTAGCATCTACTTCTCTGAAGTACAGGCCAACACTAAGGGACTCTGGCTAACAAAGTTTGCAGATGACTGCAAACTGTGAACCATTACTGAATCCCCAAATGATGTGGATATTTTACAAAAGGGCCTTACAGAAACAGATGCCTGGTGCCAGAGCCATGGGCTCAACCTTAATGCCAAGAAATGTATAGTTATCCCCTTTGAAAAAAAACATGTACCCATGAATTACCACATAGGTGGCAGGACACTAAACATTGAAAGTGTGATGAGAGACTTAGGGACACAGGTGGACAGTGGTCTCACTTTCGATAACCACATTGCCACAACAGTCAGGAAATGCTTCTATGTGGCACACCTCATCACTAAGGGCTTTTCATCCAGAAAAAAGGAGGTCATTGTCCCACTGTACTCATCCCTCATTAGACCCATTATAGAGTATAATACCCCGTTTGGTATGTACCTCACAAGACATCTGCAATAGCTTGAAAGGCCACAGAAATACCTCACTAAAAGAATCACAGGCCTAAAGCAGATGCCATATACTGACCGTCTAAAAAAACTCCAGCTATACTCTGTGGCATATCGTCTACTCAGAGACGATCTCTGCTTATCATACAAGGCCATGTCAAGGCCTGAGCTGTTGGACATGCTCCACTTAAAGAAATCCCAATCCCTCAGAGCCACACGCTCCAGGAATTGAAACCTTGTCATCGCAATGAACAAAACATGCTGGAGGGATAAGTTCCTGACCCAGAGACTCCCCATACTCTGGAATAGACTGCCCACACATATCAAGCAGAGCACCTCATTGGCCCTCTTCAAAAGTAACCTTGATGATTGGATGGGAGATAGGAAATTCACCCCAGGGATCATGTCAGTCACCCTGCTAGACAGGGGCCTGGAGAAGTAAATATTGTGGGAAGAAATACCCAGGGAATTGTTATGGCTAGACTTGCATAGGCCCTAGGGCCGATAGCCTAGTAGCAACCTATGAACCTTTATTAAATTATCACTTAAAATACAGGCACACATACATAACAGAACAGAAAACAAACCATATTAACATTTGTCATATTCATGCATTGTACATTACATATACATTTTCTTCTTTATAACAATTATTCACTCCAGCATTACATAAATTGCTCAATTCCTGCCTTCCCTTAAACCTTACTTCTCCTCCCAAACATTATTCTGTATATATTGTTCCCACAAGTTCCGTTTATTTCTATGTAATTTATTCCTTCCTTTTCTAAAGATCCCTTCCTCTAGTTCTTAAATCTCCTTTACAACATTCAGCACTTCAGTTACAGTTGGGTTAGGTTTTGATTTCAACAAATATATACAGACACTGGAAATGCTCAATGAAGTAGAAGCTTTTAATATTACACAATATTCACAAAGCTTTCAGGTATGGCTGCCGCTACCCTTCTTCAGTGTGATAACAAACGACTACATTTAGCACAATGACTTCAATATATAGTTAACCAACAAGAACACATGACACAGCCAAGAAAATTCTTAAGGAGCTAGCACACTCATCACAAGCAAAGATAAATGCATTCAAAACATGTGCAGACAAGTACATATAAACAGAAATGAAGAATAAAACCATATAAAAAAAACATTTAAAATTACACACAAAGAAATGTATGTGGAAAGTACATTTAAACTGCATATAAAATACTATTATACAACGACCCCCCCCCATTAATATTCAAAAAACGTGCACGCTGATTGGTCAGCGTGCACGTTGTAAATCAGATTTATAATAATGGAAAAAGGTCCGGTCGTCCAGACTTTTCCATTTCTATAACTTTTTTTTTTTTTTTACAGAAACGGAGAATGCAAGATCTCCATTGCTTCACACTGTCTCGCTATGTTAAACTCATTTAACATAGTGAGACAGCATTAAAAAAAGCAACGGACATTCTCCGTTGCTTTTTTTAATGCTGTCTCGCTATGTTAAACGAGTTTAACATAGCGAGACAGTCTGTAAAAAGCAATGGAGATCTTGCTTTCTCCGTTGCTTTTTACAAACTGTTTTGCTATGTTAAATGGGTTTAACATAGCGAGACAGCTTTAAAAAAAGCAACGGCTCTGTTACTTTTTTTAAAGCTGTCTCACTATGTTAAACCCATTTAACATAGTGAAACAGTTTGTAAAAAGCAACAGAGATCTTGCTTTCTCAGTTGCTTTTGCCCACAGCTCTGATGTACTGCATAGGCATACGCATGTGCAGTACATCAGAACTGCCGCAGAATACCAGACAGCTGCGGAAGGGCAGCAAGGAGGCATTATACAATGCCATTATTTAAGAAAATTAATTATTTTCTTTTCTTAAATAATGTCATTGTATAATAGCAATAACCCACTTTTGGGTGTGGGTAATGCTGGATTTACCCACGGTTGGCTTTGTTTGGTCTCTCGGGCTTTGCCCTCGTGACCAAACCACGCCAACCGTTGGTAAATCCAACATTACCCACACCCAAGCGTGGGTTATTGCTATAATAAACCACCAGTGTAAAATATCCTGTTTCCTTTTCAGTATAAGTTTTATACTAACTTTTGCATTGATTCCTGGTTCAGAGTCAGCTAGCAGCCATGTAATCCAATTTTATTCAGAGGCCTCTAATTTGGGTGTATAAAGCTATCATTAGTTATAATATGTTTGCAGCTCAGACAATTGTAACATGGAAAGGCCCCAAACTTACTCATTTTAGGATTAATTTTAGTTGTGTTATAAGAAAAATCTTTAAATGTCTATACATTTTTTTGGATTTGTTCTGTGTTTTTGCAGACCTGGTTTACCTTCGTGTTGGTCTTTTTCCTGTTATTGTGTTTAGATTTTCTTTTACTAGTAATTGCTGTTTCAGTAGGCAATAGTTTTAAACTTAATAAGGCCTTACTATGTATAGGCAATTCAGATCCTGTTTCACAGATTAAAACAATCATTTACTTAGTTACAGCCATTTGCTCCCCAACATTTCTGAAAGAGTTCTCTGTAAGGGCTTTTTAAAATCTACCAACTTGTTATTCTCCCCAAAACATGTTCCCAACTACCTCTCTCTTTTCCATCGTACCTCTGGCATTTGCTGTCTACCTGAAGTAGAATTCTCTGAAGTCAGCTTGGGGTATAAAAATATCTCTGTAAACACTTCCAGGCAAAAATCCTAAACCTTCTGGAATTTGCTGCATGCTTGGGAGCCATACAGATGCCTTTCCATTGTTTCTTTGTAAATTACCTTTCCGGTCTCTCCTCCCCATCTTTTATATTTTACCAGAGAAGGTCTTTCACTTAGTCCTCTCTTGTCCCTTTTTGTTTGCCTTTACTGTGCAGTCTGTAACCAGCAGTCCAAAATTCTGCTTAGCCTTATCTTACTCTGTTTCCTTTCTCTGGTTATTTGCTCCCAGTACCTTGATTTCTTTGAAAATTTTCTCCATTACATTCCAGCTGCCTCTTGTCTATTTTCTATACCCAGCTTGCAGTCATCCCTATTGGCAAAAATCTCCTTTCTCCATTTGCATGTTGACTTAGCTCTAGAATACCATCTGCAACATTATGAATAGAATATTTTGTACAGTTTCTGTTCATAGGTGTGTACTAGGCTAATGACCCTGGAGCCTTTACAAGCCTAGCCCAAAACAATTTCCCAGGCACCGTGCCACCCAATGTTAGTTCACAGTGCCCCTATCCAGTAGGGCAACTGGAATGATCCCTGGAGTGAACTTTCTGTTACCCATCCACTCGTCAAGATTTCTCTTGATGAGGGCCAGTGAGGTGCTCTGCTTGACATGAATGAGAAGCTTATTCCAGAATATGGGCAGTTTTTGGGAGATGAACTTGTCCCTCCAGCATGTTCTGTTAATTGTGGTAATGAGGTTGTGATCTCTGGAGTGTGTGGCATGGGGGGGATTGGGATTTATTTAGGTGTAGCATTTCAAGTAGGGCTGGGTCAGACATGGCTTTGTAAGTCAAGCAGAGATCACCTCTAAGTAGATAAGAGACCGAGAACAGCTGAAGTTTCTTAAGTCTGTCTATGTAGGACATGTGTTTAAGGCCTAGGATCCTTTTTGTAAGGTACTTTTGTGGCCTCTCCAGCTGTTGTAGGTGTCTGGTCAGGTACATGCCAAATGGGAAGTTATATTTGATGACTGGTCTAGTGAGGGATGAGTAGAGAGGTATGATGACCACTTTCTTCCTGGATGTGAAATCTTTGGTTATAAGATGTGCCATGTAGAAGGACTTTCTGACCACAGTGGCAATGTGGTGGTTGAAGGTGAGGTAAGTGTTGACCTGGGTGCCCAGATCTCTTATGGCCACTTCAGTGTTCAATGAGCTCCCATCAACATGGCAAATCGTGAGAACTGAGTTTTTTTTCCAAAGGGGATGATAACACCTTTTTTGGCATTAAGCTTCAGGCCATGGTTCTGACACCAGTCATTGGTCTCAGAGATGCCCCTTTGTAGGATGTCTGCATCACTTGGGGAGTTGATAATGACTCCTAGCTTGCAGTCATCAGTGAACTTGGTCAGCCAGAGTCCTTCAGTGTTGGCCTGGACTTCTGAGAAGTAGATGCCAAACAGGAGAGGGCCCAGGACCAAGCCTTGTGGGACTCCACTCATGACTGGTTGACAGTCTGACTTGGAATCTGCAACTTTCACTCTGTGGGCCCTGTCTGTGTGCCAATTTGCAACCCACCTAGTGATGTAAGAAATGATGCCTAGTTTGGTGAGTTTATCAATGATACCTCAGTGGGGAATGCTATCAAAGGCCTTGGCCAGGTCGAGGTAGGCTGTATGCACTGCCTTACCCTCATCCACAGCATTGGTGACTGCCTCAAAGAAGTAAGCCAGGTTCAACAGGCAGGCTCTCCCCTTGACAAAGCCAAACTGTGTGGGATCAAGAGTTTGGAGCTTGCCTATATCTTTGTTAAGCTGGTCCACGACGATGCGCTCCATAGCTTTGCATACCAGACTTGTCAGGCTAATGGGGCAATAGTTCCCAGGGTCTGTAGTAGCTCCCCCTTTATAGAACAGGATGACTACAGCAGTGCACCATTCATTAAGGGACATAGCCTGTGGTAAGGCTGTGATTGAACAGGGCACACAGATGTGATGCCAGTTCATTCTGTAGCTCAAGTAGGACGCAGCCAGGGATATTATCAGGTCCCATGGATGCTGTATTCTTGGCTTTGGACAATGCAGCTTTTACCTGTGCTGCAGAAATTGTGGGTTCTAGGCTTTCTTCTGGTATTGTGATAGGGGCCTTGAGAGGGAGAGGGGTAAACTTGGCACTGAATCTGTCGGCCAGTATGCTGGCTATATCTGTTGGCTCAGTATAGGAGGTGCCATTGTGCAATAACTCAGAGCAAATCTGGGTATTGCCTTGGACGTTTTTGATATAGCTATAGAAGGCTTTGTGGTTGTTTTTGGTGTCAGCTGCAATTCTGACTTTATAGCTGGCTTTACAGGATTTGATAAGGGATCTCAGCTTTTTGTTGAGACTGATAAGGGAAGTTTTCCAGTCTTGTGACTTCATTTTATTCTGCAACAGTTTCTTCCTTCTTTTGTAGAGTTTATTGATGGCTGGGGACCACCAGATTGGCTTCCTTTTTTGGAGGAGAGCGTCTTAGTTCTATTTGGTATGGCAAGGTCTATGCATTTGTATACATGCTTGTACAGTGCATTGGTGTATGATTCGGCAGTCATGCAGCTATATTCCATTGGCATGGGTTCCGCGAAGTTAGCCACCTCTGTTTTTAGGAGCCCAAAGTCGGCTTTAGAGAAGTTTTTCAGGGTGGTCACCTTAGTGGGGAGTGTAGATGAGATGGAGATTTCCATGGTGATCAGTTCGTGGTCAGATTTAACCAGGGAGGAATTGACTATAGATGTGGAGCCATGTTGGTGGTAACCAGGTCGAGGATGTTGCTTCCTCTAGTGGGGGTCAGAATGAGCTGGTCCAGGGCAATGGAAGTGATAAATTCCAGAAAGCGCTGGGCCTATACATTGGTACTTGAATAGTTTTCCCAGTTGATGGAAGGGTAGTTGAAGTCATCCAGTATGAGAGTATTGAGATGGATATTGATATATTCCAGGGTGGTTAGGAACTTGGAGTGAGAGTCTAGGGACATGTTTGGGGTTCTATAGCAGGCTAGGACTTATATTGCCATCCTACCCAGTGTTAGTTGTACCTGTTGTTCTCCTTAAGGATCTGCATCCAAAATCTTACTCGCTCCTTATTTCTTAAACTTCCCCATTTCATCATTATACCTTTCTACTTTTATTTATAACATACTGCTTGTGTTGTGTATATGAGACTTAAATGCAAAGCTCTAAATTACCCATTCAAATCAGGCAATCCTAAACCATCTCGTTCTATGGGGAGGATCATCTTATCCCACTTAAGTCTTGTCCTTATTACCTTCCAAATAAATTACTTCAACTCTTTTTTATTAATTATTACCCACAAGTTCTCCTCTGTCTGATTAAAATTGGCCTGAGATATATATGAAACTAAAGGGACTAAAACACTTTCACTGCTTATATCTTACTATCCATATTTATAATCAAAATCTTCCATTTGCTCAGTTTTTGTATTATCTTTTATTTAGTTTTCTTCTGCATATCGTTAGCTGTCATACCAAAATCCATTTTAATCTTATAGCTAACTACTTCATCTTAACATTTTCCCATAAGTGTAGATAGTGCTGAAGCATTTCATGTGTCAATAAATAGTTTACTGCTATAGGCTTTGTTTTATCATCATTAATTTTATATCCCCTAAAGGCTTGAAACTGTCTCAAAATACTCCACAGCAGTAAAATGTCATTTTCTGGATTTTTCCAGTACAAAATAATATCATCCACAAAAAAGATAACTTTTCTTTGATTATCGTACCAATAATATCCTTGAATCTTTTAGTCCCTTATTTTCTTTGCCAAAGGCACTAAATATAAATCAAATAACAAAGGGAAGGAAGACAGCCTTGCCTGGTTCCTCTGTACAAAAACAGCTTTTCAGAGAGAGGAACCCTTCCACCTTAATTCTTGCCCAGCTCCTTCATATATCCTCCTAATTAACCATATTATTATGTCTGGGAATGCAAATGTTTCCATCAAATGCTTTCTCAGCATCAAGACCCCTAAAAGTAGCAGCAGTAGTTTCTTACATTCTGCCTTCCTCTGTAGCATCATTGTTCAATTAACGTGATCAAGGGTTTGCCTCCCCTCCACACATTTGCATTGATCCATTTCTATAAATTTTGGAAACACCTTTGCCATCCTCTTGGCAAGTATAGACATAAACACTTTATAATCATGGTTTAAAATTAAAATGGGGCTATATGGAGCTGGGTCAGAAGGGGTTTTATCCTGTTTAGGAAATATAGCCACTTTAGTTTCTTTCTAGAATGATGGTGCTCCCCCTTTTAAAATACCATTAAACAAAACCTTCCAGACACTTATCACTATTTTTCCTCGTCTAACTTCCAAACCCTCATAGGAAAACTGTCTGTTGCTGAAGACGTCTCTGTTGATTGATCATACATCACCATTTTTATCTAATTTCTTCCTATCTTAGCTATTAATTGTTGTACCTCACCTTCCTCTAACCTCTGCGCATTTATATTTTCTATAAATAATTCCATTTGTACCTTTTTGGTTTCCATATTCCTTTGCTTTATATAATTTTTTTTATAAAAATTCCAAAACATTTCTAATACCTCATTTTTTGTCATAGGCTCCTTATGTTTGGCAACAACCCTTTCTGCTTTCATAGAAAGTCATTTACTAAGTTTTTGTGCTCTGGAATTGTTATCAAAAATAGTTGCTTAACAGCAGCCTTTCTAAATTCATGCATATTATCCAAATACTTTCTTATTTTCCCTTCAGCACTCTGCAGTTTCTCCTTTCTTCTTGTAGCAGATTCCCCTCATTCTGCAATACTCTGACATTTGTTGGCCCTTCTAAATAATTTCTATGACTTCTTTCCCATAAGTCTTTCTCTCTTTTTTCTGCACTATTTATAAACTCCATTTTCATTTTATCCCACTCTCTGGCAATACCTTCTGAAGAAATTTCAGTCTTCCCTAATTAGTCTTGAATATTTGCACTATCCATTTCTTAAATTCTGCTCTTTGTAACAGGTGATTAGCAAAGCACAAGTGTGTCATTTTTACTTCATTACCACGTCTTTATCTTAGTTTTTAAATGTACATGATCTGAAATAGTAACTGGATGTGTGCAACAGATTCCAATTAAATACACATGTTCCTGTGAAATATAAATTCTATCCAGTCTAGTCCAGTTATTGTACCATCCATCCATCTTCAACCCATTTTTCCCATTTTGCATGTGGGGTCGGGGTGTCACTTCTTCAGTGACAATCATCTCAAGCCAAGGTTTACACTGCCGGGTGGCTAACCCTACCACAGTAGTTCTTTCATACCACATCAGTCGTGCACACACTCTCACCTATTGCCAGATTAGAGTGTCCAATCCACCTGCTACCTGTCTTTGGAATGTGAGAGGAAACCAGAGCACCTGGAGGAAACCCATGTGACCACAGGGAGGACATGTAGACTCCGCACAGCCCACTTATTGTACCTTAGTGAATAATATTAATTCTGTCTAATTTCCTAATACTGAATTAACAGCTTCCATACAAAATATTCTTGCATACGTCTTCTGAAGTCTACCCACTTTTGTTATATTTTTCCTGACAGGTCCCCCTGGTACATCCTCACTATTGTAAATCTAGTCCCAGTTCCTACCATAAATAATATTCCCTACTGAAAGCTGATTATTCCTCTGAATTTTGTAAGCTCCACAATAGCAGTTTTAGGTGGAATATAAACGCATGCAAAAATAACCCTCTCCCTTTGCTAATAGGCACTTACTAACACAAATCTACCATTATTGTAATTTTATCTCTTCTATTCCTATTATTGTCTCTGTAGCAGTAAGTGTTACTCCCCTTTTCCTTTGCTCTGATATTCTGCTGAATCTCCAACCTGAAATAATTTCTTTATCAAATGCACATGCTTGTTTATATCCAAATGTGGGTCCTGAGACATTGCTATTTGTAGTATAAATTTCTTAATATAATTCAATACTCTGCTTTTTGTCAATATCAGAATTGCCTTTATAATAGAAAGCTATTACTCCTACCTGTTATACATAACAGTTCTTTTGAATGTATGGCAAGCTGGTCTTTTAAGCAGTTACTTCTCTTTTCATCTCCACTTGAAATTATGTCATATTTTTAACACTTTTTGTGTCAGTGAAAAAAAAACAAAATTTCAGAACCCCAAATCCCCTCTTTAACTTGCAACAAACCCACAAAACTATTTATATTTTCAACAAATAAAGTTTACTCTTCCAGACAGGAGTTGCCTCAAATTGCATTAGTAAATATACAATTAAGGGTACCCAGCCTGTATTCCCACTTACACTGATTACAGTCTCTTCTTTCTTTTTGTACCTGTCTTCCCTACCCAGATGTGAAAAACAGCTTGCATACTTTCAGCAAGCATTATCTTTTAGCCGCAAGAAAAAGTACCTTTAAATAAATAAACTAAACTGTGCACTTTTCTATTAAATACATTAAGATATAAGACTGCTGGGGAGGCAACTACTACTTTCTCACTTCAAACAATTTCAGACTTGATTTTTCATTGAACTGCTTGTTATTGTACATGTAAATGTTGTATTTCCCTCAGCACAGAGTACTCAGAACTCTCAAAATTAATTACTTTCACATATAGAGAACTCTTCTGGCAAAAACAGTCAGCAATGAAAAAAGCCAACTACTTTGTTCATGCATGAAAGAATCTTTGTAAATTTAACTCAGAACACAATGTGCAGACTTCCCATGACCAACTGTCTATACTTACAGGCTTATTTTTCCCCATGGAGGTCATTTGCTAAGAGAAGAACAAAATAAGCCAATACCTTTGCAAATGCAGTAAAGCTACCATTTTACATGCCTTTCATAAGTTTGTCTTATTGTTCAAGCTTATTTGCTTAAAATGTTGTCTACAGTTTAAACCAGGGACATTAATATAGACATCCACCATTGTAAAAAAAAAAAGAAATTGCTGTCTTAATTCTATCCATACCATTACACTTGTACACCCCACCCCCACCCCAGCAGCTCAAGATCACAACATTGTAGTAATTTTAGCTTGCTTCTGACCAGTGTTTCTTATCTTGTTACAGTATAAATCCTATATGTTTGTTTTAACAGTCAATGATCAGATTCCCCTTACATTTCTAATACCCCTCCAAATTTAAAATACTCCTGACTGTATCCTATGCAAAACTGCTTTACAATAGAGAATGCAGTCTGCATCATGATTTTTTAAACACCTTTATTAAATTATCACTGAAGATATACCCATACATATGTACATACAGTAATAACAAAGAAAAACATGTTATCATGTTTCATTTAGATACATTATGCATTACATAAGTTTTCTTTCTTTAAAATAACTGTCATTGCTTTTTTAAGCTAGCAGAATTAAACTTAATTACGATGTCTAGTCAATTCAGATCCTCTATCCCAGCTAAAAAGAAGCATTTCCATAGTTAAAGCTATTTGCTCCTTCCTGTATCATGAATTTTTTATACAAATTATACAAATATTAATAAGAACAGAAACTGTTTTACTTAACAGTTACTTCTTCATTCCCTCCAGTGTTCTTCTAAACTTTAATGACATAAAGTAAGATTTATGCTTTACAGCTTACTTATACATTTATACATTTAACAATGTCAACAAAAAATGCAGTCTTTCACAACCACGTTTTCTTGCAAACCCATATTTCACATGCTTATTCAACTATATAGTAGATTTGATGCTTTATAGTCTTCTCTTTATTCATTAGTTTCAGTGTTGCAGGTCTTCTTCCTGATCACCAGTCTATGGTTCCATTCCAAGGTACTTCTGATTCTTCTAGTCAGCTCCTGTGCTTTTTACTAATGCTCAGGCTTTTTCCTTCAGAACAATGGAAAATGTTTCACTGTTAAAGTCTTTCTATGGAGTTTGTTGTCAGAAGAATAAGAAGAAAAGTATTTTTCTGCTTGTTGGGTCACCCCTTGTTTGTTCAACTATTTTTATTTCCTCCTTAGCTTTTTCTGCATCAAAAAAAAAAAATTTGACTTTCCAGAAAAAAAATTCTGAAGACAACTGGATACATCAGCTTGAATCTTCCATTTTCCTCTCAACATTCCCTGTTTCCTTGGATAAACTGTTTTCTGCCTGGTATCTAGTGAATAACCATTTTCTACAAACACCCTGTTCTCTCCAATTTTTAATACTTTTCCTTTCTGACACAATTCTTTCAGGATCAGCTATTTTTGATGCTGTGATTACAACTTTGCCAACATTTGTCTTGGCTGCTTTCTCGTGGCCAAATTTGGAGGATATGCAGTTGTGCCCTTTCAATTAACAAATCTGCTATGAAACATCAGTACAACTGTTACTTTGTGCTTTTATAAATTTAATACAGCCTGTTTCCTCCAGTTTTTCTGGTACTGGAGAAAATCTCGGATTTTCTCTGCATGCGCTGTCTTCTAAGTACTATTCTTTTGAAACAGTTCTTCCTGAGAAGCCTCATATTCACCCAGTCTTCATTTCATCCTCTGATTTTTGTAGTTTTAACAGTTCATCTGAATAGCTAGTTAAAGTTTATTCTATTTTTTTCCAGCCTTTTTAAATTTTAGTTGATAAATTCCTTCAGTGTTTCAGTTGTTTTAATCATCTCTGAGTGCATTTGTTTTATTTTTCCTCAAAATTCTGGAAGCCATCTCCTATACCAAACCTGAAACTTGAACTACGTTTTGCTGAACAGTTGCAGGATGGTTCCCAGACAGACTTTTCTCTTCTACTTTTCTGTTTGATTTTCTCCCAGGCTCTCTAAATGTCTTCTTTGCTGGCACACAGGCAGTGTAATTTCTAGCCAATGGCTGACTTTTACCCAAAATGACAGTTTCAATGGCACTTTTTTCTCAGTGTTCTGAGATACCTCAGTCTCAGAATTAGCATATATTCCCACTGATTGCACTTACATTTTCATTTTTTGAGGCTCCCATTTTCTATCTTTAGACTTTTATCATGCACTCCAGAATATGGTTTGGACATTGTTGTTATCACTGAAATATGGGCCAGTGACAAGAGGGAATGGAACATGGAGGTGCCTTGTTACAGGCTGTTCAGGATTGACACATAAGGGAGCAGTGGAGGTAGAATAGTAATGTACATAAAGAAGGGAAGCAAATGTAATGTCAGAAAGAAGGGAAAACACAAAAAAGGTCAAGAGTCTAGTTTAAGTCCCCTTGCATTTAAGGTAAAGGAAGGAGGACCGATAAAGTGATATGGTGTATGCTCCAGATACATCAAGGGAGGATGATAAAATGTTAGAGGAAAGAATGAAGAAACAGCTTGAGGAAGAGGATACTATTCTACTTGGACCTGAATTTAATGAGAGCAGACTTGGAGATATCAATTTCCAGGGTAGACATGGAGTGATAACTGACTGCAGTCTTGGACCATGATGGGATGAACCAACTGGTGCAGGACTGTACCAGAAAGGATGGAATTATGGATTTGATCCTAGCCATTTCCAGGTTGGCAGGTGTTAATGTCCAGATTAAGATACTTTTAACCAGCACCATCAGTAATCATGCCACTGTATGATTTAGATTAGGGAGTGAGGGGAAAGGGTAAGACTACAAATAAGAAGGCCGTGGTGTGGGTTTTAGTCTAGACAAGGCTTTAAAAAGGCAGACCAGCTTGGCAGTAAAGCTGACAAGTGAAGTTCAATGCAAACAAATGCATGCTACTGCAGTTTGGCCACAGCTGCTTTGGTGTAAAGTAAATACTGGGGGAAGTGGAACTGATGGGGAAAGTGCAGGAGAAGGATCTGCGGCTGTAGATCATACCTGTAATGAATCAACATTAGCAGATAAGGACAGTGACAGCAAACATCTTAATGCTGGGCTGTATTCTCAAATTGATAAGACTGCAGAACTGAGAGGTAATACTCCCACTCTCCAGGATCCTGGTCAGGACATACTTAAAGTTTTCTATTCAATTATAGAGGACATATAAGTAAAGGACCATTAGGGTGCTAGAAAGGATACAGGGAAAAGCTACTAGAAAGATCCTTGAATAGCAGGAATGGGACATTAACAGAACAGAGGAGCTAGAGCTCTTCTCATCTGAGTCCATAAGAGACACTAGGAACATATATCAGTGCAAGAAATGGTCATCCTATACATGATTGACAGAGGGAGATGGATTGGGCACAGGTAGTAGACTGCAAGGACTAACTAATCCCTGGACTTTTGGAAATCATTAGTGAGGACTGCAGTCTCATGGAATGGATTGTCAGAATGGATAATGCAGACTTAATCTACAGAGGCATTTAAGAGTGTGTAGGATAGATAGGGAAACGGTAAGAAGGAGGGTAGGAATGGAGAGGAGGTAGAATGCGATAGCACCTTATCAGGCTGACTAGTAATGTGCATTCATACCACTTGTACATACATAAAGAAAATTACTTTAAGTATATTGATACTTAGAGTTACTGGTTATCAGTCCAATCCATTTTTGAATTTGTCATCTATGTTTTGTAAGTCTATAACAAACTTTACTTTTAGAAAAGTGAACCCTTCCTCATATGTGACGAGTAAAGAAAAACAAAGTGACACATACAACACCTTTGTTTGATAAAATCCCATTGAAATCCATTTATTAGACATGTACTTCAGTGTGCTGACTAAGTGTTATTTTAAGCTGCTACACATATCCTGTTGCCACAAGAGTAACACTTTGGGTATTATAATAACCAAAATTGTATAAACCACTCACATAGAAACAAAGTACAACTAAAAGAATAAATTCAGAAATCCACTTTATTGATCAAAATTAAGCACTTTTGTCCCAACCTTTCAAAGGGACTTCATCAGAACTAGAAACACACTCTACACATACCTTATATACAAACACAGTGTAATAATGCAATAATTAAAACAGTTACATAGTTAGTTAGTAGCCTGATTAAATTGTAACTGTTATTCTAAGCCTTTGGTTGAAGCACTTGGGCTTCAGACCACTTGTTTTACATTAAGAAGGTTTGTGGTCTGCACTGTTGTGGCAGGACAGGTAGCTTACATCCTTCTAAGTTGGGAGTTCCTGATTGAAGGCGTAGTGTCTGTTATTCTAAAAGTGTATTAGTTCTGGTTTAAGCACGTTTGCTTCGGGACAGTTATTTTACATTAATAAGGTGTGGTCTGCACTCTTTTGGGAGGAGAGAGTAGATTCTGCCCTTCTGAGCTAGGAGTTTCTAGTTAAAGGCTTATTGCGCCTGCTTATCTGAATTGTTTCTTTCTGAAATTGATATGCCTTGTTTGCTGTAGCATAGACTAAATTCAGACCTGCTGAATCTAGCTTTGTTTGTATAACTTGAGCACTAATCCAGACCACGTTTTTTTGATGAAGGTTCCCCTGCACCCTAGTGGCAGACGTGTGCGGTTAGAACTTGTCTGATCAAAGACTGCTGGAACAGGGCTCAGTTTTTAGCTTTTTATTGGTTAATTGGTTTAAATCAGTTTGCTCATTTGTTATTGTTATATTAAAAAAAAAAAAAAAAAAAAAAAGTAAAGTCTGCTCTTCAAATTTACCCTTAGAACTAGACAGTTTTTTTAGTTTTAGCATTCAAATCTGTTTCATTGAGCTCAGCACTTGTTCAGAACTCGTTGTAAGCACTAAATAAGCTACAAATTACTACAGCACTCAACTTTCCTCACTTGTCTAGAGGAAAACATTTTTTAGTACTTAAATAAGCACCTATCCAGGCATGTCTAAGGATCAGCTCCCAGTGTTTTCTCCTGTCTACCTGATGAATGTGGGCATCTTGGGGCAATGCAACAATTGCCTCATGTACACAGACAACCCTCTCTTATTACCACCCAATACTACAAACTGTGAGAGATGCACTTATATAACCAATCTGGAAGCAAAGCTCTCTTCACCCAAGACTGGACTAGACAGTCAAGAGGAGAAGGTAAACACTTGCACCACACCACACTCATCACATAGTCCCTCAAAACCTACACCACCAAAACACACACATAGGAACACAAAACACACACCTACATTCACGGAGGCTCTCAATAAAAATCTGCTCAAGCAACAGAGACCTCCAAAGCAGAAACGCAAGAAACATCCACCCCCCCCAACACAACCAAAATGACACATAGCCCACAAACTCAGTGTGTCACTCAACCACAGCCCATAAGGCATGACAACGTACCCAACACTCTAGTCATAGGTGACTCTTTAGTCAGACACACTGATGTTCCACTCACCAGGCTAAACAAGGAGAAAGTTACTGTCAGCTGCCTGTCGGGTGCCAGGATCCGCCACATAATGCACGCACTCAGGTCACTCCACAACAAGTACAAATATGACTCTGTCATTGTCCATGTTGGTGTGAATGACCTGAAATGTACCTCCTTGGACTACATGAAAAGAGACATGGAGGAGACCACTGATCTTGTAGCGCAGGCAGGTATGACCCTAGCCTGAGTATCATCCTGCCATCACCCAGAATGATACCACAGTACAAGGACAAAATGATTGTCTTCAACAATTGGCTAAGCTTCTGGTGAAGTTCTAAAAGTCTGCCTGGGATGACATGATCGACAGACCACGATGCTTTGCCAGAGATGGTTTGCACCTGTCGTCTTTGGGATTCCGGATATTGGCTAAGGCTCTTGCCACCCCTATAGTGCCTTTTTTAGGCAAGGTTTAAATGACAAATTCACCACTGTAACAGGTACAAGCAAGCAAAACTTAGGGTAATGCTACTCAATGCTAGAAGTCTAAACCTCAAAATGCATTCACTCGAAGCACTCCTTAAAATGGAAAACATCGTCATCTGTGCAGTGACAGAGACCTGGTTCAAGGCTCCAGAGAGAACCCCTGCATTACCAGGCCATAATTCATACCACACTGTTCGGCCACCTTATCTGGGCTGAAACACTAAAGGTGGAGACGTGTCAATATTCATTAAGGATATCCACACCTCCAGGCTAGTTGCTCAGCATAATGAATCCGAGATTATCCAAGCGCAACTAACTCTGGGCAAGACTGCAGTCCAAATTGTAACTTGCTACAGATCCCCCACCATGCCCCAGGATTCCCACTCCTCATTTCTTGATACACTGGAAAATATTAGGGTACAACCCAACACCTTAATAATGGGCAATTTCAACTACCCCACCATTAACTGGGAAAAGTACTCATGTAACAACTCTTTTGCTTAACATTTTCTGGAATTCATAAATTCCAACACCTTGGATCAACTTATCCACACCCCCACCAGGGGCAGCAATATCCTAGACCTGGTCATTACCAACATGGGTGACTGGTGTTCCACACCAGAGGTCAGTTCCTCATTGGTCAGATCTGACCACAAGCTAATCTCCCTAGACACCCACATCCCGCCCCCACCCCCTATTAGGGAAACCACAGTAAAAAATTTCTACAAAGTGAACTTCACGCTTCTGAAGACAGAAGTGACAAACTTCAGGACAGCCATGCAGATGGACAATAGAGGTACGACTGCTGAATCCTACCGAAATGCACTTTATAAGTACTTACACGAGTGCATGGATCGTGCTATCCCTAACAGAACCAAGATGCTATTCTTCAAAAAAAAAAGGAAGCCAATCTGGTCGTCCCCTGCCATAAACAAACTCTACAACAGAAGAAAGAAACTGTTGCAAAAAAGAGTAAAATCCCATGATTGAAGGACCTCCCCGGTCAGCATCAGTAAGAAGCTGAGATCCCTCATAAAATCCTCCAAAGCTAGTTATGAAAACAAAATCACCACTGATTCTAAAGACAACCACAAAGCATTCTATAGCTATGTCAAGAATCTCAATAGCAACACTGAGATCTGCTCTGAGTTACAGGACAATGGCACTAAATATGCAGAAATATAGAAAAATAACACGTGGAATAACAATTATGAAGTTTTTTAATAAAGCTTTTGGAAATAATCTTTCATCAGTACTCATTTATTTCCAAAAGCTTTATTAAAAAACTTTGGCGTTGTTATTCCACGTGTTATTTTTCTATATTTGTGATATTCATCTACATGTTTTACTTTACCACGTTCCTGTTAGTTTTTTGGACTAAATATACAGAACCAACTGATATTGCCAATATCCTGCCAGATAGGTTCAGTACTAACTTTACCCCCTCTCACCCCCTAATAGGCCCATCTCTATACCGGAAGAATGCAGAGTTCCTGTAATCACGGCTGCACAGGTAAAAACCACACTCTCCAAAGCCAAGAACACAGCATCCATGGGACCTGACAACATCCCAGGCTGCATTCTACATGAACTACAAAATGAACTGTCACCCCACCTAAGCACCATGTTCAATCATAGCCTTACCTCAGGCTTTGTGCCCACTGAATGGTGCACAGCAACGGTTATCCCACTCCACAAAGGGGGAGCCACCACGGACCGTGGGAACTACCACCCCATTAGCCTAATGAGCCTGGTCTGCAAGGCCATGGAACATATCATCATGGAACTTATAAACAAATACATTGATAATCTCCAAACTCTGGACCCCACCCAGTTCTGGTTTGTAAAATGCAGATCATATCTACTAAACCTGACAGATTTCTTTGAAGCAGTCACCAAAGCCATAGTCGAGGGAAGGTGGCTCACACAGCCTATCTAGATCTCGCCAAGGCTTTTGACACCATAACCCACTCAGGAATTATAAATAAACTCACTAAACTAGGTATAAATCCCTATGTCACAAGATGGGTTGCCAACTGGCTCACTGACAGAACCCACACTGTGAAAGTAGCAGACTCCAAATCCGACTTCAGACCATTGACAAGTGGAGTACCACAGGGTTCAGTCCTGGGTCCTCTCCTGTTTGGTATATACTTTCCTGAAGTACAGGCTAACACAGAAGGTCTTTGGCTAATGAAGTTAACAGATGACTGCAAACTAGGAGCCATAATCAAAACTCCTAACGATGTGGACATCCTACAAAAGGGACTCACTGAGACAGATGCCTGGTGTCAAAGCCATGGCCTCAAGCTCAATGCCAAAAAGTGCATTGTCATCCCCTTCGGTAAAAACTCTGCACCCATGTGCTACTACTTAGGTGGTAGTCTACTTAACACTGAAAGTGTGATAAGAGACCTTGGGACACAGGTGGACAGTAGTCTCTCCTTTGATAATCACATCACCACAGTAGTCAGGAAATCCTTCTACACGGCACACCTCATCACAAATGGTTTCTCATCCAGGAAAAAAGAGGTCATTGTTTCCCTCTACTCATCACTCATTAGACCCATTATATAGAGTACAATGCCCCTTTTAGTATGTACCTCACAAGACATCTAAAATAACTGGAAAGGCCGCAAAAATACCTCACAAAAGGGATTACCAGCCTCAAACAGATGCCCTATGCAGACAGTCTCAAAAAACTCCAGCTTTACTCCATCACATATCACCTACTCAGAGGTGATGTCTTCCTAACATACAAAGCTATGTCAAACCCAGAGTTGTTGGACATGCTCCACTTAAAGAAATCCCAATCCCTCTGAGCTACATGCTCTAGGGACATAAACCTTGTCACCACAATAAACAGAACATGCTGGAGGGATAGATTTCTGTCCTAGAGACTTCCCATGCCCTGGAACAAACCTATCTATATCAAACAAAGCTCCTCATTAGCACTCCAAGAAAACTCTTGATGATTGGATGGGAAATAGGAAATTCACCCCGGGGATCACCTCTGTGGCTCTGCTCAACAGGGGCACAGGGAATTAATTTTTTTTGGGTGGCGAAAGCCAGGGTACCTTTTTGGCTAGGCTTATATAGGCCCTAGGGCCAATAGCCTAGTACCTACCTATGAACCTATAAAAAACCTTCCAAGTTCCTTAGCCTTAAAACACAATACTAGCATACTCATTGAGTCCTGGGGCATGAAGGCATCCAGGTGCAATTGCCACTTAAGTTCATATATTTCTAGGTGTTCAGATACAATTCTCCTTGTAAGTCAGGCACAGTTTGCTGAATGACTAAAAATCCAAAGCTGTGATCATTAAATGTCTGAATGTGCCTGAACAAAGCATTAGTTTATTTACCTTAGTTGATATCTAAAATGTGTTCATAGATCCTTTCTCTTAAACATCTAGAGGTTTTACATATATAAAAAGCAGGCATTGTAAACATTTGGCAAGGTATACAACATTTTTAGATTGACAATTAAAATGCCCATGAATATATATATATATATATATATATATATATATATATATATATATATATATATATATATAGAGAGATATATTAACATTTACTACCCTAAAATTATCCTATGTAGTTAATACATAAAGGCATTGCTTATACATACCACATTTAAAATTACAACATTTTTTGTTATTGTTTGCCTTATATATTTCACTACTACAATTAATTTATAAAATATTTTAAATAATTGTTCCCTTCTAAAAACTATTGCTGACCTGGCAATTGCACTTAAATGCCTTCATGCGCCCAGGACTTAATAAGTATGCTAGTATTTTAAGGTTAAGGAACCTGGAAGGTTTTTAAATTAGTTAATAAACTAATTAATTGGTTTTAATTATTGAATAATTACACTGTTTTTGTATATAAGGTATGTGCATAGTGTGTTTTTTAGTTTTGATGAAGTCCCTTTGAAAGGTTGGGACGAAAGTGCTTAACTTTGGTCAGTAAAATGGATTTCCAGACTTATTCTTTTGGTTTTACTTTGGGTGTTATACCTGACTTCAGTAACTCATTCTCTTAACAGTCATAGACCTATTTTCTTGGATACAGAGCCAGTTGAGAGAAAAGTGCTGCATTCTGACTTATGGTGTGAGAATATTTGTTCAATTATTTGTAATGGGATGGATACTGGTCTGCATATAACCAGTCTACATGAGAGATTAGGATGGTGCTTATGCTTACTAGTGCAAATTTCCTTAAGACACTGGGCAAATGTTAATAGTGTTCTTTTAATACCAGCCACATGACTGCGTGGCAGCTTGATTTAAGTATTATATCAGTGGTCTAAAATACACTTGGGGCTCATTTTAAAGAAAAGAGTATGCAGTATATTTTGTAAGCTGTTCATCTGTGAAGTTGGTGACATGACATTGAATTTCATTGTGTCCTCTTGTCATACTGTGTGACTATTCATAATTTGCCTTACTTTTTATGTTCTCAGTCATTCCTTAAAAAAAGAGAGAGAGTTTTGGTTACCCAAGGCTAGCTCACTCAGAACACTATTCTTTTCTATGCTATTTTATTTTTTTCATTATTTCAGATGGCGGCAGTCTGTGATTTCATGTAAATTAGTAACATGGGACATCATCATCCCTTTTTAATTGACTTGCAAACATACTTATATAATCCACATTTTTTGGGGGGTGGGGGCAGGCTTTATTCATGATCCTCAAGAATATCTTACACATTGGCATTTAACAAAAGACAGGTTAAATTGCCTGGCTGTTTTAAATGATTTGTAGCACTTCCAGTCCACATGACAATGTGATCATTTAGTTGTTGTGTCTTTCGGCTTTTCCCGGTTAGGCGTCGCCACAGCGGAACTCCGGTCCGCTAATGATTGGCAGTAGATTTTTACGTGTCTAGTTGCCAGCTCTGACGCACAACCTTCAACAAAGGTATGCCCATTCACCCATGTCTCCACACAGAAGACGCTCTAGCTGAGAATCGAACAGGACAATGTCTTACTGTGAGGCGACAACGCTACCGCAGCACCACCACCGCAGTAATGTGATCATTTAGTGAAGATGGTAAAATGGCATACAGCTTTCAAATGGGTATTCCATACTCATAAAAATGAATATATTACTTTGACCTCAGCCATAGTGAAAATAAGCAGTCATTCATCTGCTTCATCTCCACAAATATACAAAGACATCAATGACTCTGATAGGTGCCGAGCCTACAGTTAGTCCCTTTTGTAGCCAAGAAGAGTCACTTCTTCCGGTAATCACAATCACAGATATTTTTTGATGTAGTATATTAAAAACTTTCTCATCCAACCATTGTTTATTCTGACCCACCACTCACAGGCATACTCTACTCATGATCATAGGAATGCCCAGTCTCTCAGACTCAGAGTCAGTGGTTCCATGTTTGGACACTAGTCTTGGGATTCTAACCACTACTTCACTGATAAATAATTTATAAAGACTGGAGAACTGAAATGCTATCCTGCTAAAACAGGCTAGTGTATAATTGTCCTACAGGTTGAAATGTCACTGTGTTATTTCTTCAGTGTCAGTTGCAGTCTGAGAGTTAAAATAATTGTATATGGGTATATAATGTCACAGCCCGGAGCCCGCAGAGAACAGCTTTGCCCCTTGAATGAATTTATTTCCATTTTTTTTTGTAGAAGTGCTGTATACAGAGTTACTGTTTGTAGTTTGTAGTGTAGTGCTCTGTTCCTAGTTTTTATAGGATGTTGCCTGGGTTTGGGCTGCATTTGTGCGTTTGCTTATCTAAAAGCAGCTCATTCCTGAATCGATTTAGGTGTGGGGTTGAACTGTTTGTACTACTATTTATTTATTTTTTCTCTCATGCCTGTGCATGACTGCTATACTTCTTGGCATGGCTGTCTCACTGACAGCTATCAGAAGATTCCTTATGCTTCCCTAATTGCTGCATATTACTGTATGCATTTATTGGGTGGGTGTGAGTTGGTGCAGAATTAGAATATCACTTCCCTCTGTAGGTGACATAGCCTTTCAGGCAGTCCTTCCCCACTCTTGTGAACAGATGCCTTCCACTACATCAGGGGTCCCCACTATCATAGTCTTCATTAATAGGAGATGTAAGACATATGCTTCAATCTTCACAAAGAGGAGGTAAGCAGAGACTGATTCTTCACCCTGTATAACAGCACACAATTCAGATAAATTAAAAACATTTTAAATTTCAGATATTTAGATGACAAAAAGTAGTTTATTTAAACAACATGAAACATGACTTCTTGATGTCTTGGCTTGTGCCTCTACAGTTCTCTTCCTACCTTGCTGGCTTTTGTAGTGCCCAAGACATTAATCAAACCAGGGATAAAAGAGCTGCAGTCAAGGTTCTATCAGTGTACGTAGTGGAGCCAGCTGTGTTTGTGTTACTGTTTGGTTGTGTTTGTGCATGCGTGCTGAGTTGTATGAATGTGACTGTGTGTGTGTGTGTGTGTGTGTGTGTGTGTGTGTGTGTGTGTGTGTGTGTGTGTGTGTGTGTGTGTGTGTGTGCGCATTCACTGAGTTGTATGAATTTGACTGTGTGTATGTGTGTACAACAAAAGGCCTTTCTTCCATGAAAAATATATTCCTACTCAACACAAAACAAGCTTTTCAAAAGTGATTCTGTGACTACCCAAAATATTTTGATCTCCCTTTGTGAGAATTCCTTCTGTCCGCTTACTAATGTCTTTACCTGTTTTTTTAATGAAACTGGATCATAAAATACTATTTTGATGTTTTGGAATAAAACATGAACATTTTCAAAGTTTTGGTACCATGTTTAGTTAGTTGGACATAATAATGGTCCTTAAACTTTTTCACACTGGGGTACACTAAGCAATGTATATTTTTGGTGAGGTACAGTCCTGTTGTGAAATAAGTCACAACTAAGATATTTTATGCTCACTATTCAGAAGAACACATATACTGTAATGTTACATAAAAAAGAAGTTATGTTCTTACTATAACACATTCCATCTGTGTTGTTGATCTTCATCTATTCTACTTGAATCAAGAATAGATGAAGACTGACAACATCAGATAAATAATTATGAATCTTGCTGTCAGTAGGCAATATGAGCATGCTTTAAAGCACACTTTTGTTTTAAAAGATAAACTCATAGATACTTATAAGAGTTATGATTTCTGTTTTGAATATTATTCCATTTACTTCCCAAAATGTCTGTCTAACTTTTAATGAGGGAATTATAATGGCATCCATGGGTAGAATGGAACAAAGGAATTCCTATATTCGTTTCATTAAGTTACTTATGTCAGGACTCCATTTTCTAAATAGCAAGATTATAGTTTTTACTCGTAGGCAGTGCAGTGATAATAAAATAATGCAAATCAGTTATTAATCTTCTTTCTGATATTAATTTTACAAGCTTTTTCATAAACTTGGGGGGGGGGCTTGAATCTTTTCTTCATTTACCTGCAACATGAGTACTATTCTTTGAAGAATTTGAAGAAGTGGTGTAATATTTCCACATCTGATATACTCCCGCCAAATGAAATAACTGGATACACTTTCAGATAAGATCCATACCAAAATCTTACTTTGTTAATCACCGATATTTTTGAAATTGTTTCATACACTTCCCCATACACATGACATTATTCTCATGTCTGTCTTTCATTGTTTAGCTTTTCAGTTTCTCTTTTCTCCCACTTTACCATACTTCACTTTCCTGAATCCTATTGGCTTTTCTCAATCCTGCATTCTTTTTCATCCTTGTCCAGTTTGACTAGTTTACTACACAGTTTGGTTCAACTAACCATTTACTTTTTTAAACATAATTATCACTATTTTTTTAGCATCTGAAATTGGAATTGACAGAGTTATACAGAAGGCAGAGGTCAAAGTGTCAAAAAAAATTCCCTTCTGGCTTCTGCTGTAACTCCCAGGTTTGTCTAAACTGCTGCTGCAGCTCCTGTTGTGTGACTGACACACACATGCAGGCACACAGCTAGCTGGACACAATTCAGAGGGCAGCGGACAGTACAGACCCTTGCAGTACATAATTTGGGTAATACTGGGATACAGCAATGTAACTTTGGTATTATTTTTTTTTAATTATCATAAATATGATTAAATTTATCAAAGTTATTAAAAACAAACTGTAAAGTTCTTAAGAAATGGTGTTACCACTCAGCAGGTTTATATTAGTTGTGGAAGTAGGGGTGGGGGCAAAGCCATTTGTGTATGGATCTGCAGGGGCAAACTCGATATAATGGCATCTTGACAAATTAACCCTCAATATTAAGTATCAGATCCAGTTTCACCAGAGCTATATATAAGAATGTCTTTAATTTTCTGATTGAGACCAAATGCATGTTTTCTACCCAAACGATTTTACTCTTACTTTGCAAAATGACCTTGTGTGTTATGTATCAAAATATGTACCTTGGTTCAGGTAGGAACTTCATCGGCATGTGTTGAAGTCATGGCTAAAAGTACTGGAAATAAAGAAAATTATAAGGCTGCACTTATGTAAAACAACATCAGAGCAGTTTACAGTGCCTCCCCCCAACAATACCCAATATAATTTCTTTAGAGCTCTTTGTGAATGTGATAACTAATTTTCAGATCCAGAAAAATATAAATTTATAGCCGAAAGAAAATGTTTCTGCTGTTTTATTAAGCCATCTAATTTTGAATTTAATGTAATTTTTTTTCTGTCTGTCTTCGTGAGATATGTTTACAAATGTTACTTTGAACTTTCATTGTATCAAAACCGGGCTGTCTTACATTGCTGTATTTATTTTGTAAAACTCAGCCTCTTACCTTTCCAATTTGTAGGTTTTCTTCCTAAACCTATTATCTGCTGTATAACAGGGTAGATATGAAATTAGTTCACTTTTCTGTTATGCTATCAGGTATACAAGTGTTATAGTATTTGTAGTTTAGTGGTTCTGATTATAACCACTAGATGTTAGGTCAGCCTAGTATCAATGGTGTCATATATTCGAATTTTTGAAAATACCTGCTAAGAAATATTAGGTTAATTAAATAAAATTTAAAAGGTAAGATATTTAGCGGTTTAACTCATTGTTAGAGAAAATAATAAAGTTACAGTGTTTAAAATTAGTTTTTAAAGGACTGCAGCTAAGATCAGGAGTTATTCACTTTCAGTAATTCAGTGTGACATTACCTAGCACCACAGAATGTACTTAGCAACTTGGTTCAAAAGAAAAAGAGCACATCCTTCTCTGCTTTTCTGTCTTAATACCGGAGCACTTGATAGTATTTAGCTGTATGTTGCTACTTCAGAAGTACAGAAGCTAAGCAGAATATCTATACATCTTAAAAGCTAAGAGAAAGCATATGCTGAATGTAAAGAGGAAAAAAAGCAGGTATAAGTAACTTTTAGTTCCCCCTCCACTTTTCTCATGCATTTACTGATGATCACACATCTTTATTTGAGGTAGTACATAGATTGAGACTATTGTTATTCATGTCCTCTCTAAACTACCTTTCAGTCCTGTGGATCTCCCTTTTTTGTCCTCTGGTCCATCTTTTGTTTCCATAGAGGTTGTCCTGTTCAGCTGTAAGACTGTTCCTCTTCATTTCTGTCCTTCCAATACTGTGCTTGCTACAAAATTATAGCCCGGCTTCATTTTCTATGCTTCTCTTGGTTAAACTGTGTCTCCTGAAGAGTGATCAGCTGTACACTCATGTTCCTGACATGTCATATAATTCTTTCTCTTTTTATTCCGTTACCTAACCTATTAACATTCCATATCCTAACTGAAATCTATTTATTTATTTATTGATTAATTATTTATTAGTGTTTGTTTGCAAGGAAAGTCCAATTGGGCCATGACAGGCCCCTTTGCAGCAAAGGCCCAGGGAGAAAAGCTCCACAGTTAACAAATCTTACAAGATGTCAAACAATACAACACAATGAAAAACAGGAAATGCTAACTATTGCATAAAAAGATACAAAAACTAGTATATAAAGAAAAAAACAGAAAATAGATATATCCTAGAAATCATATTACACAGAACAGATTTACATTTTAGTTTTACTAAGTAGCAATGATAATGTAAAGAACTTCCATTTGTTTAATTGTTAGGTACAATAGAATGTGAATGACATTACTGCTAGACAGCAGATTACTTGGTAAGAATTTCTAAGTATGGCTAAGCTACTGGGTCTTCTGATGAAAACCCAGAAGCTTAGATTATGCAAGAAGACCGAAAGGACACTACAGAGTAACACTGTCCACCATGCTTCATTGCTGGGACCTATTCTGTTTATCATCTACAGTGGAAGGTGCATAGTGCTCCTAATATAACAGGAGAAAGTACCTCCACAAAGAGACCACTCAAAAGTGGAGGGAGTTCAATGCTGGAACTTTGTCTGTTTGACATTTACAGTGGCAGGGGCATAGTACATACTGATGGACCTACTGTATAATCAGAAAGTAAAATGGCATCAGAAATACTCAATCTTGGGATCTAAATTTCTTCTGCATCATCAGCAGAATGGTTCGTAGAGAGAAGTATATCTCGCAGATAATACTGCTGCTCTGGAGCAGACACCTCATCCTTGTCCATCTATGGATGGGCATTAAAAAATTTATCCCAGGACTGCCCTCTGTAATACTAATGGATAGATGGAGCTCCTAAATGCTCTACCGTGCTCATGAGACCTCTCAAGTTATCTATAGTGTGATTCCAGTTATTCTTACTAGGGGTAATATATAACTATTGACCATGGGTTGGGTAGGGCCGGTCTAACACCAAATAGGGCAGGTTAATTCAAGCACCAAAAGGGAAGTTGGCTAGGCTTAAAATATACTGCAAGTGCAGCTAGCCTAGCACTTACCTTTTAACCTATGAACCTGTTAGAAAAATATGTATTTGAATATATGTGAAATGCTAGGTTAAAAGCAAAGTAGTATGCAATGCATTTTATTCTATTAATGATATAACAAAAAGGATGAATTTGTGTGTAATTGCAAGTAGTTTTGAAACTGCAGTGTGGCTTGCAGCAAGTTGACCTCTGACCCTGGCAGCTGCCAGCTCAGCAAGACTTAATGTTTTCTTTTCACAAGTGATTATCTGCTGGGTCAGGAAATTAAATATGTGAAATAATGAAATCTCCTGCTCTTTCCTGCTGGGATGATTTGACCTTGTGTATGTGTTACTAAGATAACATGCAGCTGTTGGGAAAGTGTTACAGGGAACAAAGAAGTGTATTAAAAGACTGAATCTGCTATTGTATTCAGACCAATTTGAAGCCTTGAAGAAGTAACTTTACAGAAAGACATTATGTCTGACCAGGTTGATAGCAAGGCCGTATTGTTACCAGAGGAAAACTTTTGTTTAATATACAGCATCAGCAGTATTTTATGAATAGAGGACTGTAAGCTAAAGTGATGTAGATGCCCTGTGACATACCACGTCAGTAAGGTGGGCACAACTTGAATGTAGACTATAAAATTGTATACTTCCTGTTTCATGTCAGACAAAATTCTGTACTTGTACGTTTTTTGCCTCCTGGTGTACACTAGTAAACTTTTGAACCTGAACCTCCTGTGTATTGATCTCTTGATTTTATTTAACAGTTTGGTCCTTCTTTAGCTGGAAATCCCTCAGACAGCTGCAGATCAGAGTCTACCGGTGGTCGAATACTGCGCAGGAGAAGTTACCAAAATGGTTCTTCTTGGGTGAAAAGACCTCCGACTGAATTGTCGTTTAAAGAGGCTGGCCACTTTCTGATCTGTGGCCGAAGAGCGGATCCTGGACGGCTCAATACCGGAGGCTCAGGTAGGAAGATTTTGCCTTTTTTCTGTTTCAGATCAGGGACTAGGTTACAGTAAATATTGTTGTCAAGATTTGTTATGCAGATCAGGGACAAAAGGAATTACTGTGTATTTGGTCATAGATCAGGGTAACAGAATAAGGTAGGCAGTTATTCTAGACAAACTGTGAAAAGGAACTGAAATCTTGATATCACGTGATAAGAAGGGTTACGTAACATTTTCTTGTACCATGGGAAAGTGCACTAAAACATCGCGAGATCCGCCCCTAACCGAAGACGCAAAATATATGCAATCACAACGTTCTGATAATGTTAGGTATTATACGAAATGGGTTAACAAATATGAATTTGATGGTAAATTAGATAAAACTTCACTGGTTAAACTCCTTAAGCAACTTAAATCTGATGCGGGAGGTCAGGCAAAAAAGCAACGCCAATTCAGCATTCCTCAGGCACACAGGTGGATTGAGGAAGCAAACCGTAGGGAACAGAGGACTAAAAATTCAAAAGCATTATTTTTAGACAAAGAAGATAATAACATAGTAATAGCAACGGCTCCTCCCCCCCTACCCCCTCCGTTACCTTTTTCAGGATATGAAGTGAGTGGACAGGCTGGTCCGCCTCCGCGTTATCCTGAGGTCTCAGCAAGACCACAACCATTTGTTAGAGATCCTATTGAAACTAGGTCCCGAGCACGTAAAACACATGGGGACGCAGAATCTTATCAAATAGAGAGAAACCTACAGGATGAGAGTGAGGAAGAGATATGTCCGCTTATAGAGGTCCCAAATCCTCAAGCAGGACAGGCAGGGCAGGACCCAACACTCTTAGTATACAGACCATGGACACCGGAGGACATCTGGAAAGCTACTGAGGGAATTCCCCATCCGAAAGTTAATTTTACAAAATTTTTAGAAGATTTGCCAGGCATGAGGTTGAGTTACCACTTGAATGGGGAAGAAATAGAAAAAGTAGTAAGACAAATTATAGGTCCAGATTGGCACATGATTTGTGGCACCTGGAATCCTCATAATGCAGAGCTTAAACCACTCCCACATAGTGACACAGAGTTAGACAATAGAGTGAAAGGTCTTACAGACCGAATCTCTGAGAAATGGAAACCTAGAGCAGATTGGATTTGCATTAACCAATGCATACAACAAGAAAATGAAACGATAGATGGGTACTATGCTAGATTATTGGAATGTTTTAATAATCATAGCGGTATGACAGTCCCTGAAAATCAAGTGAATGATTCCTCGTATGAACAACAATTGAAAAATGCATTTTTAAAAGGTTGCATTGCACCTATCAGCAGCTTCATTACAAAGCATATGATAGACCATCGAACAGGTAGGCTACAAGCCTTACTTGAATATGCTAGACATGCTGAAAGACATTTTAATAGCAAAAAGAAAAAGAAGGCGCAAGTCTTCACTGCTGAAGACGGAGCTGAAGTATTTGTGTTACAGTCAGGTAAAAAGGGAAAGAAAAATGCCCAGGGAAATAAACAGTCTGACAAATGGTCAGAAGATTTTGAGGAAAGGAAAAAAAGAGGTGAATGCTTTAAGTGCGGGAAGAAGGGACATCTAGCGAGGGATTGTAAACAAAACAAAAAGGTAATTACAGAAGATAAGGGAGATGAGGACTGATTATATGATAGTGAAGATACATCATGCAGAAGTCAGAAATCATCAGGAGAATTTAATAAACAGAAAACAAATGTAAATGTGATAGAAGGAATAGAGGAAGTGCAAGTAGATATGGAGGATGAAGAAAGTGAAATTTTGGATTTAGCATTATTGAGCCTAGAGCTCTACTTGGCAGATACGAAACCGGAAGTTACACCTCTGGTGGAGGGAAGGGAAGTCAAATTCCTGTGTGACTCAGGAGCGTCACAGACCTTGATACACCCCTCCAAGTTACCAGAACATTCTGAATCACCTGATTATATACTAGTGAAAGCTGCGAATGGACAGCTATACAGGAAACCACTTTCCCATGATATAGCAATAACTGACCCTGTTTCAGGTATGACCCAAAGAAGTAAGATTGTTGTTTCTGCAAAGTGTCCAGTGAACCTATTGGGTAGGGACCTTATGCAGATATTTGGCATAGCAGTAGTTCCAACTGTGCAGGGTATGGAGGCACAGAGACAAATGGATACTTTTGTGGTGCGATCGGAGGGTGAAACTTTTTACTGGTACAGCCAGGACCTAGTTACGACTGGTCCAGGGGCAGTAACCGAGGAACTGATGAACGTAGCCAACAGTAAAGCCCCCTCCCTTGACACTGATCGACAGCATTTGTTACACTGTACTCTATACTACTGTAATACGCCAGGACCTGATAGAGCGTATGAGCAAGAACTGTTCAGAAATCGTGCGACTAGATTAGTATTACGTACCTTATATTGGGATACTGAGGGGAACAGTGTAGTTAGCTGTTCATTACCTCAAGAATTCCTTGCATTGTATAGGTCAAATCGATTACCACATGTCAGCTTGACAAAGAATAAAAACGTAAAATGGGCAGACTTAGGAGTAAAGGTAACAAGATGGGAGAAACAGACTGACTTAGAATTGTCAGAACAGGGAATACAGAAACAAAAGTTGAATTGGTTGACACAGACACACCCGGCTGTACACTTGCAATCTAGTGAGGACAGCTGATTAGCATTTTTATTAGAAGAAGAAGAGAAAGCTTTATGTGAAGTACCAATGACTCTTTGATCAACAGGCAAGTCAGATGTAGGACTTATTCGAACAGCAGGACCAGTTACAATTACACCGAAATCGGCATTTAGGCCACAGAAAAGACAATACCCCTTGAGAAAAGATGCAGAAATAGGAATCAAGCCTATAATAGCAGCATTACTCAGGGAAGGAGTACTGGTAGAATCTCCTGATTCACCATGTAATACACCCCTATTTCCTGTTAAAAAAGCAAATGGGGAATGGCGGATGGTTCAAGATTTACAAGCTGTAAACAATGCAGTGATACCCAGAACACCCACGGTGCCAGACCCACATACTTTGTTAAATGACTTAAAACCACAACAGAAATATTTCTCTGTGGTAGATATCAGTAATGCTTTCTTTTCAATACCTATACATCCTGATAGTCAATACTGGTTTGCATTTACATTTCAGGGTAAAAGGTATACCTATACTCGACTACCACAGGGATATTGTGAGAGCCCAACAATATTCGCACAAGAAATGGCTAGCAACCTGGCAGGGTTTACCCCACCAGGAGGTAGTCAAATTCTACTTTACGTAGATGACATCTTGCTAACAGCCCCCACCCAGAAGCAATGCAGGGAGGATACTGTAGTGCTATTGAAATTTTTAGCAACACAAGGACACAAAGTGAACAAAAATGAGTTACAACTCTGGAAAAAGCAAGTTAGATACCTAGGATATGTGATATCCAATGAAGGTAGGATATTAGACGAGGATAGAAAGACAGCAATTTTGCAAGCACCCAAACCAGCAACCAAGAAGGAAATGATGTCCTTCTTGGGGACAACTAATTTCTGTCGGAGTTGGATACCGAACTATGCTTTGGAATCTGCTCCACTAACTAACTTGATATATAAAACACCAATGGCAGCACAGGATTTATTACAATGGACACCCGAAGCGGAAACGGCTTTCTGCAGGTTGAAGCAGTTAATAGCTTCTTCATTAGTTTTAAGACTCCCAAATTATCACAAACGGTTCTTTCAGACTGTAGATTGCAAGCAAGGATATATGACGTCAGTGCTGATGCAACAACATGGGGATAAGCAATGCCCCATAGCCTATTATTCATCACAGTTAGACCCAGTGGAGCGATCTTTGCCTCACTGTGTGCAAGCAGTAGTTGCAGCTGCAATGGCAGTACAGGCCTCGGCCTCAGTGGTGTTGTTCCACCCTCTCACATTGAGAGTGCCTCATGCAGTCGCAATAATTTTGCTGCAAAAAAAAGTAGCATATCTCTCTCCTGCTAGACATCTTATATGTATGACTATACTGTTGAGCCAACCTCATATAACAATTGAATGATGTACGACATTAAATCCATAAACATTACTCCCAACTCCTGCGGATGGCACACCGCACAGCTGCCTGCAGGGAATTGAACAGTTAACCTTGCCTAGACAAGATCTCACAGCTATGCCCTTGGATGATGCCGAGGTGACATATTACATGGACGGCTCATGCAGAAGGGGCCCTACAGGAAAGAATCTAGTGGGGTAAGCAGTAGTTACAGATATTGAAATTTTAGAAGTCCAACCCTTACCACATAACTTATCTGCACAAGCAGCAGAATTGATAGCTTTGACACGAGCATGTACTTTAGCAAAAGACAAATGTGTAAACATATATACTGATAGTCAGTATGCTTTCTCTACAGTACATGTATTTGCGCAACAATGGAAGAATAGAGGAATGATAACATCTAGCGGAAAACCAATTAATCATGCGCAATTTATTTTGGAATTATTAGAATCTATTCAGTTACCTACCAAAGTAGCTATTTGTAAATGTGTAGCTCATACAAAACAACAGGATAAGATTTCGAAAGGCAATGCGAGAGCTGATGCAGCTGCAAAGCAAGCGGCCTCAGACTCAAACTTTACTTTTGAATGAGGAATTACAACCCTCTGAGATTTTAGATTTAGACATGTTGAAAACAATGCAGACGCTTACTACAAAAGCAGAAAAACAAAAAATGGGAAAAACAAGGCGCAATTCTTGAAAATGGACTGTACATTTCCAAAGAGAAAAAAATGATATTACCGTCTAATTTATTTAGATATGCAGCTTTGTTGAGCCATGGGCAGTGCCATGTCTCAACAGGGGGGATGGTATAGTTAGTAAACCGAATATTCCAAACATACGGATTCACAAACTACACAAAAAAATTTTGTGCAGCTTGTCATACTTGTAACAAGCATCATGCACAAGGGGCATTTAAACCTAAGCAAGGAAGTTTTCCTATACCACCATATCCGTTCCATACTATTTGTATGGATTTCATAGAATTGGATAAGTGCGAAGGGAAAAAATATTGTCTAGTCATTGTAGATATGTTTTCTAAATGGATAGAAGCTTTTCCAACTAAAAATCCAGATGCAGCAACAGTGGCGAAAGTCCTGATAAAAGAAGTAATCCCTAGGTTTGGCATTCCGGAAAGGATTTATAGTGACTATGGCACACATTTTGTCAATCAGACAATCCAACAACTTGGAAGATTTTTTGGAATCTCCTTGAAAAACCATTGTGCCTACCACCCACAGTCTGCAGGACTGGTGGAAAGGTACAATGGAACCCTTAAAAGTAAGCTTAGGAAGTTAGTTGACGAAACTCAAAAGAATTGGATATACTGTTTGCCTTTAGTGCTGCTGAGTATGAGAACTGTTCCAAATGTGAAGGGTTTAACTCCTTTCGAAATGGTTTTTGGGAGAGCATATTATGTGCCTCAGTGGAAAGCTCTCATGCCTGCAGAACAAGAGGCTGACAGTTCATTAGCTAGTTATATGAGGAAACGTAACAAATAAATCTGTTTTGCAGTTTAACTCTTTTTCAGATAAGGAACAGACCAGACCGGTGGAAGCAGTTTTGGCTCCTGGAACGTGGGTGTGGCTAAAAGTGACGAAGAGGAAGAATTGGGCGAGCCCAGAGTGTGAAGGACCGTACCAGGTACTGTTGGCAATGCCTACTGCAGTCAGAGTGGCTGAGAGGATGTCCTGGGTCCATGTGACACACTGCAAACCGGTAAAGAACTTTCAACTTGATAAAAACTTTGTGACTGATATACGAGGGCAAAATGGCCAAGAACAAAGCAAATAGAAATATAGATCAACCCAAGAGATGTTGCATAATCATTTTGTTGAGTATACATTTATTGACTGTAATTGTGACAATTTTCCTCTTGTTGTGGTTTTTCCTACATTCAACCACACAAGTGAAAGTGGGAAGGCGTGACAAAACATCTATAGACTGGCATCCAAATTTTAACACATACCTAGCCATGAAGCGTGTATATGCAGAGACTATGAACATTTCAAATTGCTGGGTTTGTACAGCTATACCAACAGCATATGGAGGACTGATAATGTCCGCTGTCCCTCTAGGGATAAATGAGACTTGTGAGAATTTACTTTTTGATACAGGAAATGTGAGATCACAGGACAAAATAGCTTTATTTTTACCTGTCACACAAAAGGGAATTGTATGTTTTTACAAAAATGACACTCTCCAGGTGGGCTGGAGCAATTGTAATATAACAATATCTTATCAGTGTTATATTAAGACTAGTAATGGCAATATTCTTTGCAATACTAATTATGACTCATAGTTGAACTCAATGAAAACAACCATGAATGAAATTCGCAAAAATCCTGTTTTATTTAAACAATTGTCAGTTATAGACCAGAAAATGTTTCATGCAGGGTTAATGCGTATTAGTACTAAAGTAGAAAACTGTTATTTTATTTGTGGAAAAAAGCATATAAATGGCTACCTGAGAATTGGTCCGGCAGTTGTTTTTTGGGTTATCTGGTTCCGGCTATAAGACATACTGCAGAATTACCTTTGGGTAAGATACGAAACATGAGAGAAGCAGCCCGAAAACCTGAAGATCCAGTCGAGAAACCTGTAAATCCAGTAGGACGGATCGAAGCTGGCTGGAAAGACCATAATAACGTAAAGGACAAAAGCAAATTGACTCATATGGACTTGAGTGACAGTGTTATATCTTGGGCAGGAATATTCCCAGCATATGGAGCGGTCAAATCAATCTTGGAGTTGAGAAAGCTGTCGAAACTTCTTGAAGTAATGAGTAATGCAACTTTCTCTGCCCTAGAACTGGTGACTGATGAACTGAATGCAATGAGAACTGTTGTGCTACAAAATCAAATGGCTCTTGACTTCACCCTAGCAGCGAGAGGTGGTACGTGCGCAATTATCAAAGAAGAATGCTGTGCATACATTCTGGACAATAGGCATGAAATTAATAACCACCTAGAGGTAATTCAGCAAGTATCAGCCATGACTGAACCAGTCCCAAACCCACTGATGGACTTTTTCCAGAATCTATTTGGGGGGTGGGGTTCCATCCTAATGAATATTCTGATTGCTATTTGTGTGGGTTTACTCCTAATAGGAGCATGTGTTTGTTGTGGAATTCCCTGCATGAAAAGATTAATCAAAGATTTTATTGATGTATCTGTTACTGAAACTTTGTACCAAGATATTGAGATTGAAAAATTGATCTCAGATGAAACTTTTTCTGAAGTATAGATCACATGACTCACCTAGCTGAAAATCCTTAGTGGAAGAGGTTAGGAGATGAAATGATATTATGCATACTTCAAAATAGAAAAAAAGTATTAATAGGAGGGAAAATGTTAGAAAAATATGTATTTGAATGTATGTGAAATGCTAGGTTAAAAGCAAAGTAGTATGTAATGCATTTTATTCTATTAATGATATAACAAAAAGGATGAATTCATGTGTAATTGCAAGTAGTTTTGAAACTGCAGTGTGGCTTGTAGCAAGTTGACCTCTGACCCTGGCAGCTGCCAGCTCAGCAAGTCTTAATGTTTATGCTTTTCACAAGTGATTATCTGCTGGGTCAACAAATTAAATATGTGAAATAATGAAATCTCCTGCTCTTTCCTGCTGGGATGATTTGGCCTTGTGTATGTGTTACTAAGATAACATGCAGCTGTTGGGAAAGTGTTACAGGGAACAAAGAAGTGTATTAAAAGACTGAATCTGCTATTGTATTCGGACTAGTTTGAAGCCTTGAAGAAGTCACTTTACAGAAAGACATTATGTCTGACCAGGTAGATAGCAAGGCCGTATTGTTACCAGAGGAAAACTTTTTTTTAATATACAGCATCAGCAGTATTTTATGAATAGAGGACTGTAAGCTAAAGTGATGTAGATGCCCTGTGACATACCACGTCAGTAAGGTGGGCACAACTTGAATGTAAAGACTATAAAATTGCATACTTCCTGTTTCATGTCAGACAAAATTCTGTACTTGTACGTTTCTTGCCTCCTGGTGTACACTAGTAAACGTTTGAACCTGAACCTCCTGTGTATTGATCTCTTGATTTTATTTAACAGAACCTATAGTTTGCAATCCAAGATGTGGGTCCTAAGGTTTGCTTTGAAGTTTTATAATTTGCCTTAGGTCTTGTCGGAGAGTATTCCAACATTTGGATACATATAAAAATACATTGCCTCACCATGTTTATTGTTTGGTTTATGTTTCTGGGCAAGAAATGCATCCTTAGACCTAAGAGATCTTGATGGGGAGTACCGTAGCATTACTGTCTTCAGTGCTGGACATTTATTCGAGTGATGAAGTATACTTTGGGTTGGTGTAAGTTAAATGAATTCTGGATAGTTGGGGAATTCTAACCAGTTTAGTTGGCTGAGTTGATAGACAATGATGAGTTTTAGTTGGAAGGTGGGTTGCAAGTTTTGTTATTTTATTATAATATTGTTCCAGGTTTGTTAAAAGGAAATTAATTTACATTTGTGAGTAGGGGAGAGATGTAGAAGAGAGTTGGCAGTAGATATGAGAGGGCACTGCTTTTTTTGGATTACAAGGTGAGGTAGGGAGATGCTTTGTAGAGGAGATCTAGTTTTATATGGGTCTTTTTGATAGTATTTTTGCTGTGTATGTTATAAATTATTATATATGGTAATCCTAAGTAATAAAGTATGTGTGACAACTTCAAGTCTAATGTTTTGTGTAGATGATGTAATATGTAATAAAGGTAATTTGGGGATCAGAGTATTGTTTTAGGATGAAAAGTAGGATTTCTGTTTTGTTTGGGGTGAACAGAAAATTTGATTGTTTCAGAAAAGATTTGGTGGATAAGTAGGAATGTTGTGTAATAGTTTGTAGTGATTGCATGCTTGAAGCCTTTCAGATTAAAGTGGAGTTGTCTGCACATTGAACCAGGAAACCTTGCCCCACTTCTGTATGGAAATTGTTTATAAGAAATATTGAAGAGGAGAAGACCTAAGATTGAGCCCTCTGGGGACACCAATTGTTATGAGTAGGTAGCATGAGTAGCATGTTTGCCATTTGACAAATTGTGTCCTACATGAGAGTGAGTTTTTGTTAGAGAAATATGTATTTGAATATATTTTAAGTGCTAGTTTTAAAGCAAAGTAGTATGTAATGCATTTTATTCTATTAATGAAATAACAAAAAGGATGAATTCATGTGTAACTGCAAGAAGTTTTGAAACTGCAGTGTGGCTTGTAGCAAGTTGGCCTCTGACCCTGGCAGCTGCTAGCTCAGCAAGTTTTAATGTTTATGCTTTTCACAAGTGATTATCTGCTGGGTCAGGAAATTAAATATGTGAAATAATGAAATCTTCTGCTCTTTCCTGCTGGGATGATTTGGCCTTGTGTATGTGTTACTAGATAACACGCAGCTGTTGGAAAAGTGTTACAGGGGAACAAAGAAGTGTATTAGAAGATTGAATCTGCTATTGTATTCAAACTAGTCTGAAACCTTGGAGAAGTAACTTTACAGAAAGACATTATGTCTGACCAGGTGGATAGCAAGGCCGTATTTTTACCAGAGGAAAACTTTTTTTAAATATACAGCATCAGCATTATTTAATGAATAGAACACTGTAAGCTAAAGTGATGTAGATACCCTGTGACTGACCACGTCAGTAAGGTGGGCACAACTTGAATGTAAAGACTATAAAAATTGTGTACTTCCTGCTGTGTATACTAGTAAACATTTGAACCTGAACCTCCTCTGTATTGAGCTCTTGATTTTATTTAACAGTTTGGTCCTTCGAGCCGGAAATCCCTCAGACAGCTGCAGATCAGAGTCTACCGGTGGTCGAATACTGCGCAGGAGAAGTTACCGAAACGCTTCTTCTTAGGTGAAAAGACCTCCGACTGAATTGTCGTTTAAAGAGGCTGGCCACTTTCTGATCTGTGGCTGAAGAGCAGATCATGGACGGCTCAATACCGGAGGCTCAGGTAGAAAGACTTCTGCCTTTTTTCTGTTTTAGATCAGGGATTAGGTTACAGTAAATATTGTTAAGATTTGTTATGCAGATCAGGGACACAAGGAATTACTGTGTATTTGGTCATAGATCAGGGTAACAGAATAAGGTAGGCAGTTATTCTAGATAAACTGTGAAAAGGAACTGAAATTTTGATATCACGTGATAAGAAGGGTTACGTAACATTTTCTTTTACCATGGGAAATCAGTGCACTAAAACATTGTGAGATCCGCCCCTAACCGAAGACGCAAAATATATGCAATCACAATGTACTTGATAATGTTAGGTATTATACAAAGTGGGTTAACAAATATGAATTCGATGGTAAATTAGATAAAACTTCACTGGTTAAACTCCTTAAGCAACTTAAATCTGATGCAGAAGGTCAGGCAAAAAAGCAACGCCAATTAGGCATTCCTCAGGCACACAGGTGGATTGAGGAAGCAAACCGTAGTGAACAGAAGACTAAAAATTTAAAAACATTATTTTTAGACAAAGAAGATAATAACATAGTAATAGCAACAGCTCCTCCTCCCCTGCCCCCTCCGTTGCCTTTTTCAGGATATGAAGCGAGTGGACAGGCTGGTCCGCCTCCGCGTTATCCTGAGGTCTCAGCGAGACCACAACCATTTATTAGAGATCCTATTGAAACTAGGTCCCGAGCACGTAAAATACATGGGGATGCAGAATCATATCAAATAGAGAGAATGAGGAAGAAATATGTCCGCTTATAGAGGTCCCAAATCCTCAGGCAGGGCAGGACCCAACTCTTAGTATACAGACCATGGACACTGGAGGATATCCGGAAAGCTACTGAGGGAATCCCCCATCCGAAAGTTAATTTTACAAAATTTTTAGTAGATTTGCAAGGCATGAGGTTGAGTTATCACTTGAATGGGGAAGAAGTAGAAAAAGTAGTAAGACAAATTATAGGTCTAGATTGGCACATGATTTGTAGCACCTGGAATCCTCGTAATGCAGAGCTTAAACCACTCCCACATAGTGACGCAGAACTAGACAATAGAGTGAAAGGTCTTACAGACCGAATCTCTGAGAAATGGAAACCTAGAGCAGACTGGACTTGCATTAACCAATGCATACAACAGGAAAATGAGACGATAGATGGATACTATGCTAGATTATTGGAATGTTTTAGTAATCATAGTGGTATGACAGTTCCTGAAAATCAAGTGAATGATTCCCCGTATGAACAACAATTGAAAAATGCATTTTTAAAAGGTTGCATTGCACCTATCAGTAGCTTCATTACGAAGCGTATGATAGACCATCGAACAGGTAGGCTACAAGCCTTACTTGAATATGCTAGACATACTGAAAGACATTTTAATAGTAAAAAGAAAAAGAAGGCGCAAGTCTTCACTGCTGAAGATGGAGCGGAAGTATTTGTGTTACAGTCAGGCAAAAAGGGAAAGAAAAATGCCCAGGGAAATAAACAGTCTGACAAATGGTCAGAAGATTTTGAGGAAAGGAAAACGAGAGGTGAATGCTTTAAGTGCGGGAAGAAGGGACATCTAGCGAGGGATTGTAAACAGAACAAAAAGGTAATCACAGAAGACAAGGGAGATGAGGACTGACTATATGATAGTGAAGATACATCATGCAGAAGTCAGAAATCATCAGGAGAAGTTAATAAACAGAGAACAAATGTAAATGTGATAGAAGGAATAGAGGAAGTGCAAGTAGATATGGAGGATGAAGAAAGTGAAATTTTGGATTTAGCATTATTGAGCCTAGAGCTCTACTTAGCAGATACGAAACCGGAAGTTACACTTCTGGTGGAGGGAAGGGAAGTTAAATTCCTGTGTGACTCAGGAGCGTCACGGACCTTGATACACCCCTCCAAGTTACCAGAACATTCTGAATCACCTGATTATATACTAGTGAAAGCTGCGAATGGACAGCTATACAGGGAACCACTTTCCCATGATATAGCAATAACTGACCCTGTTTCAGGTATGACCCAAAGAAGTAAGATTGTTGTTTCTGCAAAGTGTCCAGTAAACCTATTGGGTAGGGACCTTATGCAGATATTTGGCATAGCAGTAGTTCCAACTGTGCAGGGTATGGAAGCACAGTGGCAAATGGATACTTTTGTGGTGCGATCGGAGGGTGAAACTTTTTATTGGTACAGCCAGGACCTAGTTACGACTGGTCCAGGGGCAGTAACTGAGGAACTGATGAACGTAGCCATCAGTAAAGCCCCCTCCCTTGACACTGATCGACAGCATTTGTTACACTGTACTCTATACTTCTGTAATACGCCAGGACCTGATAGAGAATATGAGCAAGAATTGTTCAAAAATTGTGCAACTAGATTAGTATTACGTACTTTGTATTGGGATACTGAGGGGAACAGTGTAGTTAGCTGTTCATTGCCTCAAGAATTCCTTGCATTATATAGATCAAATCGATTGCCACATGTCAGCTTGACAAAAAACAAACACGTAAAATGGGCAGACTTAGGAGAGAAGGTAACAAGATGGGAAAAACAGAATTGTCGGAACAGGGGATACAGAAACAAAAGTTAAATTGGTTGACGCAGATGCACCCGGCTGTACACTTGCAATCTAGCGAGGACAGCTGATTAGCATTTTTATTAGGAGTAGAAGAGAAAGCCTTATGTGAAATACCAATGACTCTTTGGTCAACAGGCAAGTCAGATGTAGGACTTATTCAAACAGCAGGACCAGTTACAATTACACCAAAGTCAGCATTTAGGCCACAAAAAAGACAATATCCTTTGAGGAAAGATGCAGAAATAGGAATCAAGCCTATAATAGCAGCATTACTCAGGGAAGGAGTACTGGTAGAATCTCCTGATTCACCATGTAATACACCCCTATTTCCTGTTAAAAAAGCAAACGGAATGGCGGATGGTTCAAGATTTACAAGCTGTAAACAATGCAGTGATACCCAGAGCACCCACGGTGCCAGATCCACATACTTTGTTAAATGACTTAAAACCGCAACAGAAATATTTCTCTGTGGTAGATATCAGTAATGCTTTCTTTTCAATACCTATACATCCTGATAGTCAATACTGGTTTGCATTTACATTTCAGGGTAAAAGGTATACCTATACTCGACTACCACAGGGGTATTGTGAGAGCCCAACAATATTTGCACAAGAAATGGCTAGCAACCTGGCAGGGTTTACCCCACCAGGAGGTAGTCAACTTGTACTTTACGTAGATGACATCTTGCTAGCAGCCGCCCCCCCCCAGCAGCAATGCAGGGAAGATACTGTAGCGCTATTGAAATTCTTAGCAACGCAAGGACACAAAGTGAACAAAAGTAAGTTACAACTTTGGAAAAAGCAAGTTAGATACCTAGGATATGTAATATCCAATGAAGGTAGGATATTAGACGAGGATAGAAAGACAGCAATTTTACAAGCACCCAAACCAACCACCAAGAAGGAAATGATGTCCTTCTTGGGGACAACTAATTTTTGTCGGAGTTGGATACCAAATTATGCTTTGGAATCTGCTCCACTGACTGACTTGATATATAAAATACCAATGGCAGCACAAGATTTGTTAAAATGGACACCCGAAGCAGAAACGGCTTTCTGCAGATTGAAGCAGTTAATAGCTTCTTCATTAGTTTTAGGACTCCCAAATTATCACAAACGGTTCTTTCAGACCGTAGATTGCAAGCAAGGATATATGACGTCATTGCTGATGCAACAACATGGGGATAAGCAATGCCCCATAGCCTATTATTCATCACAGTTAGACCCAGTGGAGCGATCTTTGCCTCACTGTGTGCAAGCAGTAGTTGCAGCTGCAATGGCAGTACAGGCCTCGGCGTCAGTGGCATTATTCCACCCTCTCACATTGAGAGTACCTCATGCAGTCGCAATAATTTTACTGCAAGAAAAAGTAGCATATCTCTCTCCTGCTAGACATCTTTCATGTATGACTATACTGCTGAGCCAACCTCATATGACAATTGAACGATGCACGACATTAAATCCATCAACATTACTTCCAACTCCTGCGGATGGCACACCGCACAGCTGCCTGCAGGAAATTGAACAGTTAACCTTGCCCAGACAAGATCTCACAGATATGCCCTTGGATGATGCCGAGGTGACATATTACGTGGACGGCTCATGCAGAAGGGGCCCTACAGGAAAGAATCTAGTGGGGTATGCAGTAGTTACAGACACTGAAATTTTAGAAGCCCAACCCTTACCAGATAACTTATCTGCACAAGCAGCAGAATTGATAGCTTTGACACGAGCATGTACTTTAGCAAAAGACAAATGTGTAAACATATATACTGATAGTCAGTATGCTTTCTCTACAGTACATGTTTTTGCGCAGCAATGGAAAAATAGGGGAATGATAACTTCTAGTGGAAAACCAAATAATCATGCACAATTTATTTTGGAATTATTAGAATCTATCCAGTTACCTACTAAAGTAGCTATTTGCAAATGTGTAGCTCATACAAAACAACAGGATAAGATTTTGAAAGGCAATGCGAGAGCTGATGCAGCTGCAAAGCAAGCGGCCTCAGACTCAGAAATTTTACTTTTGAATGAGGAATTACAACCCTCTGAGATTTTAGATTTAGACATGTTGAAAACAATGCAGACGCTTACTACAAAAGCAGAAAAATAAAAACGGGAAAAACAAGGCGCAATTCTTGAAAATGGACTGTACATTTACAAAGAGAAAAAACGATATTGCCATCTAATTTATTTAGATATGCAGCTTTGTTGAGCCATGGGCATTGCCATGTCTCAACAGGGGGGATGGTACAGTTAGTAAACCGAATATTCCAAACATACGGATTCACAAACTACACAAAAAAATTTTGTGCAGCTTGTCATACTTGTAACAAGCACCATGCACAAGGGGCATTTAAACTTAAGCAAGGAAGTTTTCCTATACCACCGTATCCATTCCATACTATCTGTATGGATTTTATAGAATTGAATAAGTGTGAGGGAAAAAAATATTGCCTAGGCATTGTAGATATGTTTTCTAAATGGGTAGAAGCTTTTCCAACCAAGGATCCGGATGCAGCAACAGTGGCGAAAGCCCTGATAAAAAGAAGTAATCCATAGATTTGGCATACCGGAAAGGATTTATATTGACAATGGCACACATTTTGTTAATCAGACCATCCAGCAACTTGGAAGATTTTTCGGAATCTCCTTGAAAAACCATTGTGCCTACCACCCACAGTCAGCAGGACTGGTGGAAAGGTACAATGGAACCCTTAAGAACAAACTTAGGAAGTTAGTTAATGAAACCCAGAAGAATTGGATATACTGTTTGCCTTTAGCACTGCTGAGTATGAGAACGGTTCCAAATGTGAAGGGTTTGACTCCCTTCGAAATGGTTTTTGGGAGAGCATATTATGTGCCTCAGTGGAAAGCTCTCATGCCTGCAGAGCAAGAGGCTGACAGTTCATTAGCTAGTTACATTGGGAAACTGTTAACAAATAAATCTGTTTTGCAGTTTAACTCTTTTTCAGATAAAGAACAGACCAGTTTTGGCTCCGGGAATGTGGGTGTGGATAAAAGTGACGAAGAGGAAGAATTGGACGAGTCCAAAGTGGGAAGGACCCTACCAGGTACTGTTGGCAACACCTACTGCAGTCAGAGTGGCTGAGAGGACGTCCTGGGTCCATTTGACACACCGCAAACCGGTAAAGAACTTTCAACTTGATAAAAACTTTGTGACTGATATATAACAAGGGCAAAATGGCCAAGAACAAAGTGAATAGAAATACAGATCAACCCCAGAGATGTTGCATAATCATTTTGTTGCGTATACATTTATTAACTATAATTGACAATTTTCCTCTTGTTGTGGTTTTTCCTACACTCAACCACACAAATAAAAGTGGGAAAACGTGACAAAACATCTATAGATTGGCATCCAAATTTTAACACATACCTAGCCATGAAGCGTGTATATGCAGAGACTATGAACATTTCAAATTGCTGGGTTTGTACAGCTATACCAACAGCATATGGAGGACTGATAATGTCCGCTGTCCCTCTAGGGATAAATGAGACTTGGGAAAATTTGCTTTTTGACACAGGGACTGTGAGATCACAGGACAAAATAGCCTTATTTTTACCTGTCACACAAAAGGGAATTGTATGTTTCTATAAAAAAGATACTCTCCAGGTGGGCTGGAGCAATTGTAATATAATGATATCTTATCTGTGTTATATTAAGACTAGTAATGGCAATACTTTTTGCAATACTAATTATGACTCATATTTGAACTCAATAAAAACAACCATTAATGAAATTCGCAAAAATCCTGTTTTATTTAAACAATTGTCAGTTATAGACCAGAAAATGTTTCATGTAGGGTTAATGCGTATTAGTACTAAAGTAGAAAAATGTTATTTTATTTGTGGGAAAAAAGCATATAAATGGCTACCTGAGAATTGGTCCGGCAGTTGTTTTTTGGGTTATCTGGTTCCAGCTATAACACATACTGCAGAATTACCTTTGGATAAGATACGAAATGTGAGAGAAGCAGCCCGAAAACCTGAAGGTCCAGTCGAGAAACCTGTAAATCCAGTAGGACGGATTGAAGCTGGCTGGAAAGACCATAATACCGTAAAGGACAAAAGCAAATTGACTCATATGGACTTGAGTGACAGTGTTATATCTTGGGCAGGAATATTCCCAGCATATGGAGCACTCAAATCAAACTGGGAGTTGAGGAAGCTGTCGAAACTTCTCGAAGTAATGAGTAATGCAACTTTCTCTGCCCTAGAACTGGTGACTGATGAACTGAATGCAATGAGAACTGTTGTGCTACAAAATCGAATGGCTCTTGACTTCACCCTAGTGGCGAGAGGTGGTACGTGCGTGCTTATCAAAGAAGAATGCTGTGCATACATTCTGGACAATAGGCATGAAATTAATAACCACCTAGAGGTAATTCAGCAAGTATCAGCCATGACTGAACCAGTCCCAAACCCACTGATGGACTTTTTCCAGAATCTATTTGGGGGGTGGGGTTCCATCCTAATGAATATTCTGATTGCTATTTGTGTGGGTTTACTCCTAATAGGAGCATGTGTTTGTTGTGGAATTCCCTGCATGAAAAGATTAATCAAAGATTTTATTGATGTATCTGTTACTGAAACTTTGTACCAAGATATTGAGATTGAAAAATTGATCTCAGACGAAACTTTTTCTGAAGTATAGATCACATGACTCACCTAGCTGAAAATCCTTAGTGGAAGAGGTTAGGAGACGAAATGACATTATGCATACTTCAAAATAGAATAAAAAGTATTAATAGGAGGGAAAATGTTAGAGAAATATGTATTTGAATATATTTGAAGTGCTAGTTTTAAAGCAAAGTAGTATGTAATGCATTTTATTCTATTAATGAAATAACAAAAAGGATGAATTAATGTGTAACTGCAAGAAGTTTTGAAACTGCAGTGTGGCTTGTAGCAAGTTGGCCTCTGACCCTGGCAGCTGCTAGCTCAGCAAGTTTTAATGTTTATGCTTTTCACAAGTGATTATCTGCTGGGTCAGGAAATTAAATATGTGAAATAATGAAATCTTCTGCTCTTTCCTGCTGGGATGATTTGGCCTTGTGTATGTGTTACTAGATAACACGCAGCTGTTGGGAAAGTGTATTAATAGGAGGGAAAATGTTAGAGAAATATGTATTTGAATATATTTGAAGTGCTAGTTTTAAAGCAAAGTAGTATGTAATGCATTTTATTCTATTAATGACATAACAAAAAGGGTGAATTCATGTGTAACTGCAAGAAGTTTTGAAACTGCAGTGTGGCTTGTAGCTAGTTGGCCTCTGACCCTGGCAGCTGCTAGCTCAGCAAGTTTTAATGTTTATGCTTTTCACAAGTGATTATCTGCTGGGTCAGGAAATTAAATATGTGAAATAATGAAATCTTCTGCTCTTTCCTGCTGGGATGATTTGGCCTTGTGTATGTGTTACTAGATAACACGCAGCTGTTGGGAAAGTGTTACAGGGGAACAAAGAAGTGTATTAGAAGATTGAATCTGCTATTGTATTCGAACTAGTCTGAAACCTTGGAGAAGTAACTTTACAGAAAGACATTATGTCTGACCAGGTGGATAGCAAGGCCGTATTGTTACCAGAGGAAAACTTTTTTTAAATATACAGCATCAGCATTATTTAATGAATAGAACACTGTAAGCTAAAGTGATGTAGATACCCTGTGACTGACCACGTCAGTAAGGTGGGCACAACTTGAATGTAAAGACTATAAAAATTGTGTACTTCCTGCTTCATTGTCAGACAAAATTCTGTACTTGTACGTTTTTTGCCTCCTGGTGTACACTAGTAAACTTTTGAACCTGAACCTCCTGTGTATTGATCTCTTGATTTTATTTAACAGTTTTTAAACCATGTTCGGGTATTGGTGGAGAGACCGAAGGAGAGTAATGTCTGTAGTAGTTTAATATGATAGACTTTAAGAACTGCTTTTGATAGCTCCAGGAATATGGAAGAGACTAGTTTACCATTGTCTCTAAGCTGATTCATTGTGTTACTAAAGGAAAGAATAGCTGCAGTGGTGCTATGTGATGAGCAAAAGCCATGTTGGGTGGGAGAGAGAAAGTTGTTATCTAGGAGATGTTTTAGTAGTTGGGAATGTATACATTATTCAAGGATTTTTGACAAGGAAGAGGGTATGGCTATTGGATGATAGTTGGACAATTCTACTGATTTTCCTCCTTTATGTAGTGGGATAATATAGTATTTTTCCCCTTGTCTGGATACATATGATTATAATATGGACCTGTTGATTAGCATCAGTATGGGGAAGACTAGGACATCTGCGGCAGATGTTAGGTATTCAGCAGGAGGCTGGATGGCTGCTAATGTTGTACATTTCAGTTGTGATAGCACTATTTTGTATTATTTAGTTGAGACTGGTTGAAAAGAAAATGCTAAGGTACTATTCTGAATGAATCAAATGGGTTGTCTGTTAGAATCTTTGGTGCTGCAAATATTACTTGGCTGAGGTGGGAGTTGAATTGTTGAATGATATTTTGGTTTGTTTCATTTGGAAGGAAATGTGGCTGTGTAGTTTTTCCAGGTTTCATGAGTTTGTTTATAGCTGCCCAATAACCTTTTGGGTTAGAAAGGTTATTATTTATAAGTTGGGTAAAGATTTTTTTTGTCAGTTTGGATGAGCTTCTTATAGAGATTTCTCACCTGTTTTTATATGTCTGTTATGAGGTTTCAGTTTGGGCTTTATACCATTGTTTCCATGCATTTTCTCTTTCTTGCATTACATTTTTGGTGTTTCAGCTAAGCCAAGGGGTTGGATTAGATCTGACACATTTTTTCTTAATGGAGCCTGACTGCTGAGAACTGATTGAAAAGAAAAATTAAAATTTTCACCTACTTGTTCTAGAGATAATTCTCCCTGCCCAATTGTGTTTTATTCAGCACTGCTCTTTTAATCCCTTTCATTTTCCTATAATGATCTGATATCCTTTCATTTCTTGCTGTTCCTTCTTATTCTGGTTGTACCCACTGTCTGTTTCTTATCTGTTCATTAATGACACTTCTCTGGTATTTCCCCTCCCCCCTTACTTGTTTTCCTCTCTTAAACTATATACATATATAAAAACTTCCTTCCATCTCCAGAGTTAATATTTCTCAGTTTTGATGGCCTGCCATTATACCCCACTTCTTGTCATTACTATGACAGAGCACTTACTGCTTTTGGGATGTTCTCTGGCTCTCAGTATATCCTTTCCATGGGTTGCCTTCTCTCCTTCTTGCACCCTCCTCCTTACTCCTCTCCACTTTCATCTTTGTCCTCCTTCCACTCTAATGGTTATACCACTGCATTCCTTTTTATAGTTCTGTTGTCTGCACTCACCTGCCTGTCATACTTATACCTGTTTCTCTTCATCTCTCCCTTTGATGGCAAATTTCACTTCATAAAGGTTTCCCCTCATGCTGTGTTTCCTTTCTGCCTCAAATCTCTGTATTCCTTCCCTGTAACTCATTTATTTGGCTCTCCATGTGTACACCCTTTCCCCCCTCTCATGTATCATGCATCTTTGTCATCTTCTTTTTATCTGTCTGACTTCCCCTGTGTTCTTTACTGATTTGTTCCTGTTTTCAGCATTTTCCATTTATGTGCTCTGTTTCCCCTCACTTAAATTATTGCTTATACTTATTTGCATTGCTTTCAAATGTCATAGAAACTTCCTCTGTCTGATACTTTTATCTGGAAGTCCTCTTCATACATAAGCTCCTACTGGCATGCACAAACATTGTGACTCTTACTATTCCATTGTATTCACCAGTGTGAGGAGGCAGTACTTCTTTTCTGATCAGACACAAAGAAAAGAAAAGGTCCAGGGCCAACTTCTAGAATTTTGTATATATGCCATCCCACCACTCTTGTACTGCCTTGCTGTTCTTGTCAAAGCTGTGCCTATAGCAAATAAATTTCCTTTCCCCTCCCTCTTTTAGGTATTTACATGCATTTACTTACGTGGAACTCAAGTATCTGTACTTACTATATGTTGTTTTTTATCTGAAGCCACTCCCTCTTAGGCATGTACTTTAACATGCTTTTACATCATGCTACTTAGATTGCTAACATGCTTACAAATGTATTAGAGCCACACCTTTTTCCTGTGGAAGAGGATTATGGCTTGAAAATAGTAGAATGCTTGTGCTTAAAAAAAAAATAACATTTTAATGCATGGGAAAGCGACTTTTCTCTTCCTAGGGAGAAAAAGACTATAGCTGGAAGATAAACTCTACAATTATGTTCAATGTCATCTCAAATGCCTTCCTGGTACTCGCCTTTGCTAACACTAGACATTACTTCAAATAATTGTACATTTTTAAGTTCCATAGTCATTATAAGGTCCTCTGTAGGAGAAAAGTCATTTGTAATTATCAGCTCCATCCAGTAATTCTCCTTTAAGTCCCTGTTCAGTCCTTCTTTCCTCTTTAATATCATCTGCAAATAAAGCTGTCTCTTTAGCCATTGTTTGCACCCCTTCCTCCTTTCATCTTCTTGCTACCGTTGTCATCTCTGCCTACTCTTTTAATTTTTGTTGCTTCCTAAATAATGGGAAGAAGCCTCCATCACCCCTCCTGAAGCTTCCACCCTCCAAAGCTGTGATCCCCTTCCCCATGTGTTTCTGGCTTCTTCCATCTGTCACAACAGCTCCATAATTCACAGGCTTCTGAAGCATCTCCAGTGCTTCTTTTGGATGTATCATTATTCTTTTTGCCCCCTGGAAATGAATCTTGAGACATGCCAGATATAATAGTTGCTACCTCACTCCTTTCTCCATCCAAAATTTGAAGGTGGGCTCAAAAACACTTCTCTTACAGGTCTACAAAGACACTTTTATTCCCTGTCAACAGCTTGTATCCAGGCTCCCATGCATTTTGAAATATTCTTTCCTTTGTTCTATAAGAAAGAAATCTTATACTTACTGGTCTTAGAAACCTGTTCAAATCTGCCTGGGGCTCCATGTAGTCCAGTGCATTCTTTCAATTGTGATGTAATATAAATACGTGCCAACATAATCCTCTGCCCTTTCCAATAGAGCCTTACTACCATTGTTGTCTTTTTTCCCTCTTCTATCACTATTTGAGCCTCTCTTGTAATTAATATAATTACTTCCTTTTTCCTTTGTCCCTGATATTCTGCTGAATATCCATCCTGAAATAATTTCCTTATCAAATTCTCATGATCATTTCTTTCCAAATGTGTCTTCTGCAGCATTATTATTTGCACTCTGCATATCTTAATATAATTCAGTACAGTTTCCTTTTTGTCTTTACCAAAAAGGCCATTTACATTCCAAGATAATATGGATAGCTTAACCATTATGGTAGAAAGTTATTATTCCTACATATTATACATGACAGTTTTTTCTGTATGAGTATTTCCAATTTTTGTGTTACATGCACACACTAATGTTTGGAAGGCTGATCTTTTATACAGCTGTTTCTTGTCATCTCCATTTGAACCTATGTCACATTATGCTTTTTGTTTTAATGAAAACCCTCTGACAAAAAAACGAAATACATTTGTAGAACCAAACCGTAACTTAACTTAGAAAAAAACATGCCAAATTATATACATCTTCAAAAAGTGAAGTTTAACCCTCAGTATGGGAGCACTTACCTCAAACTTGACAGCTGCCCCCATAAGCATTACATAATCTAAAATTAGAGTTCTCCATGCTAAAGTTCAAGTTACAGCCTGTATTCATAGGTTCATAGGTAGGTACTAGGCTATTGGCCCAAGGACCTACTCAAGCCTAGCCAACAAGGTTCCCTGGCTTACGCCACCCAAGAAAGTTATTTTCCTGTGCCACTGACGAGTAGAGACACAGAAGTGATCCCCGGGGTGTATTTCCTATTTCCTATCCACTCATCAAGATTTTTCTTGAAGAGTGCTAATGAAGAACTTTGCTTGACATAGATGGGTAGCCTGTTCCAGAGTATGGGAAGTCTCTGGGATAGGAATCTATCCCTCCAGCATGTCCTGTTTATTGTGGTGACAAGGTTTAGGTCCCTAGAGCATGTAGCTCGGAGGGATTGGGATTTCTTTAGGTGTAGCATGTCCAACAGCTTTGGGTTTTACATAGCTTTATATGTTAGGCAGAGATCACCTCTGAGTAGGCGATATGCTACGGAGTAAAGCTGGAGTTTTTGAGGCGGTCAGTGTAGGGCATTTGTTTGAGTCCAGTAATCCTCTTTGTGAAGTACTTCTGTGGCCTTTCCAGCTGCTGCAGATGTCTTGTGAGGTACACTCCAAAAGGGGCATTGTACTCTATAATGGGTCTAATGAGTGATGAGTAGAGGGTAACGATGACCTCTTTTTTCCTGGATGAGAACCCTTTTATGATGAGGTGTGCCACGTAGAAGGACTTCCTGACTATTGTGGCGATGTGACTATCAAAGGAGAGACTACTATCCACCTGGGTCCCAAGGTCTCTTATCACGCATTCAGTGTTAAGTAGATTGCTGCCTATGTGGTAGTTCATGGGTACAGAGTTTTTACCAAAGGGGATGACACTGCACTTTTTGGTATTGAGCTTGAGGCCATGGCTCTGACACCAGGCATCTGTCTCAGAGAGGCCCTTCTGTAGGATGTTCACATCATTTGGGGACTTGACTATGGCTCCTAGTTTGCAGTCATCTGCGAACTTTGTTAGCCTGAGGCCTTCTGTGTTAGCCTGTACTTCAGAGAAGTAGATACCAAACAGGAGTGGTCTCAGGACGGAACCCTGTAGTACTCCACTTGTCACTGGTTTGAGGTCAGATTTGGAGTCTGCAACTTTTACAGTGTGGGTTCTGTCAGTGAGCCAGTTGGCAACCCATCTTGTGATGTAGGGATTTATGCCTAGTTTATTGAGTTTAGCTATAATTCCAGAATGGGGGATGGTGTCGAAAGCCTTGGCAAGGTCAAGATAGGCTGTGTGAACCACTTTACCCTCATCTATGGCTTTGGTGACTGCCTCAAAGAAGTCGATCAGGTTCAGGAGGCATGATCTGCCTTTCACAAACCCGAACTGGGTGGGATCCAGAGTTTGGAGGTTACCAATGTCTTTGTTTATGAGTTCCATGATGATACGTTCCATGGCTTTGCAGACCAGGCTCGTCGGGCAAATAGGTCTATAGTTCCCGGGATTAGTGGTGGCTCCCCCTTTGTGGAGTGGGATAACTGTTGCTGTGAGCCATTCAGTGGGCACAAAGCCTGATGCGAGGCTATTATTGAACATGGTGCTTAAGTGGGGAGCCAGTTCATTCTGAAGTTCGTGTAAAACGCAGCCTGGGATGTTGTCCAGTCCCATGGATGCTGTATTTTTGGCTTTAGAGAGTGCAGCTTTCACCTGCATAGTTGTGATTACAGGGACTCTGCATTCTTCCTGTATAGATATGGGTCCTTTAGGGGGTGGGGGGGGGGTAAAGTTAGCACTGAACCTATCTGCCAGGATGTTGGCAATATCAGTTGGTTCTGTAATTTTCATGCCTTTGTGCTGTAACTCAGAGCAGACCTGGGTGTTGCCATTGAGATTCTTCACATAGCTGTAGAATGCTTTGTGGTTGTCCTTGGAATTAGTGGCAATTTTATTTTCGTAGCTAGCTTTGGAGGATCTTATAAGGGATCTCTGCTTCTTACTGAGGCTGACCAGGGAGCTCCTCCACTCATGGGATTTTACTCTCTTTTGCAACAGTTTCTTCCTTCTGTTGTACAGTTTGTTTATGGCAGGGGACCACCAGATTGGCTTCCTTTTCTTGGAGGATAGCGTCTTGGTTCTGTTTGGGATAGCACGATCCATGCACTCATGTAGGTGCTTATAGAGCACATTTGTGTAAGATTCAGCAGTTGTAACTGTATTGTCCATCTGCATGGGTGTCATGAAGTTCACTACTTCTGTCTTAAGAAGCATGAAGTTGGCTTTGGAGAAATTTCTTACTGTGGTTTCCTTAATGGGGGGTGGGATGTGGATATCAAGGGTGATTAGCTTATGGTCGGATCGGACCAACGAGGAGTTGACTTTAGGTGTGGAACACCGGTCACTCATGTTGGTAATGACTAGGTCTAGGATATTGTTGCCCCTGGTGGGGGTGTGGATAAGTTGATCTAGGGCATTGGAGTTTATGAATTCCAGAAAGCGTTGTGCTAAGGAGTTAGTACATGAGTAGTTTTCCCAGTTAATGGTGGGGTAATTGAAGTTGCCCATTATTAGGGTGTTTGGTTGAACCCTAATATTTTCCAGTACATCAAGAAAAGAGGAGTGGGAATCCTGGGGCATGGTGGGGGATCTGTAGCAAGCTACAATTTGGATTGCATTTTTGCCAAGAGTTAGTTGCACTTGGATAACCTTGTATGCATTATGCTGAGCAACTAGCCTGGAGGTGTGGATATCCTTAATGAATATGGACACCCCCCCCACCTTTGGTGTTTTGGTCCAGGTTAGATGGCCAAAAAGTGTGGTATGAGTTAGAGCCTGGTAGTGCAGGGGTGCTGTCTGGAGCCTTGAACCAGGTCTCTGTCACTGCACAGATATTGATGTTCTCCATTTTAAGGAGTGCCTCGAGTGAGTGCATTTTGAAATTTAGACTTCTAGCACTGAGTAGCATTACCCTCAGTTTTTGCTTGCCTGTTCCTGTTATGGTGGTGAATTTGTTACTTGAACCCTGCCTAAAAAAGGCACTATAGGAGCAGCAAGAGCCTTAGCCATTATCCGGAATCCTAGGGGTGACAGGTGCAGGCCATCTGTGGCAAAGCATTGTGGTCTGTCGACCATGTCATCCCAAGCAGGCAGATACTGGATCCCCTTTGAATGACACCAGAAGCTTAGCCAATTGTTGAAATCAATCATTTTGTCTTTGTACTGCGGTATCATTCTGGGCAATGGCAGAATGCTACTCAGGGCTAGGGTCATACCTGCCTGGGCTACAAGATTGCAGAGCTCTTCCATGTCTCTTTTCATGTAGTCCAGGGAGGTACGTCTCAGGTCATTCACACCAACATGGACAATGACAGAGTCATTTTTGTACTTGTTGTGGAGTGACCTGAGTGTGTGGGTTATGTGGCGGATCCTGGCACCCGACAAGCAGCTGACAGTAACCTTCTCCTTGTTTAGCCTGGTGAGTGGGACATCAGTGTGCCTGACTATAGAGTCACCTATGACTAGTGTGTTGGGTATGTTGTTTTGCCTTATTGACTGTGTTTGAGTGGCACACTGAATCTGTGGGCTGTGTGTCATTTTGGTTGTGTTGGGGGATGGAGGTTGCTTGTGTTTCTGCTTTGGAGGTCTCTGTTGCTTAGGCAGATTATTATTGAGAGCCTCCACAAATGTTTTTGAGTTTCTATGTGCGGATTTTGGTGGTGTAGACGTAGTGAGACTATGTGATGAGTGTGGTGTGGTGCAAATGTTTACCTTCACCTCATGACTGTCAGGTTCAGTCTTGGTTGGTGAGAGCTTTACCTCCAGTTTGGCCAGATAAGTGCATCTCTCACAGGCTGTAGTGTTGGGTGATAGGAGGAGAGGGTTGTCTGTGTACATGAGGCAATTTCTACATTGCCTCAAGATGCCCAGATTCATCAGATAGACAGGGGAGAACACTGGGAGCTGACCCTTGGACATGCCTGAATAAAAAACTATTTTCCTCTAGATAAGTGAGGAAAGTGAGTACAAGAGCTGTTTTTCTCAACGCCAGTGAGAAAAGTAAGTACAAAAACTGTTTTCCTTTATGTAATGAGGAAGACTGAGTGCTATAGTAATTAGTAGCTTATTTAGTGCTTACAAGTTCTGAACAAGTGCTGAGTATGAATAAGCAAATTTAAGTGCTAAAACTAAGAATCTGTATCTGCACTAGATGAGTTATAGGACAGAAACAAGTGCAAATGCAGGCTTTCAAATCAGAAAGTTGAGAGAGATGGAAGATTGCCAAAGTGGCCAATAATTACAAATTCTGGGCCAGAACCATTCCTTATGTGGTAGACATGTTACCTAATGCTTACCACTCCCACTGATAAGCTAGAAGGCTTCCCTCCAACACAGAAAGGCTTGGGGGGCTCAGAAGCTTAGAAACAGTCCTGGATACAGCAAATCTGTATTTGGAACACTAGTTACAGGAAAGGTAGGAAACAGACTTAGCTTTTTTTTTTTTACAGAAAAGTAGCAAAAACAGTAGTAAAAACAATTCAAATGCAGTGCAAGCTAGCACACTTGAGTATGTAGCAATATTAGACCACACACAGTTTGAAAAATGCAATTAAATTAAAAAGGACTAAAAAGCAAGTGCAGAAAGGGTTTATTAGGTAGAATGCGGTAAAGAGATGGGACTGGAGGAGTGTCCTAGATCAAATCTACAGTGTGGCGGGCACTGCAAAAGCCACCAAATTTAAACTACAAACCAAAAACAGGGAGGGGGGTTGGGGAAGACAGTTTCAGCAGAGATTTGAGCAACCACTAATAGTATAAACTATAAAACCAAAAAAAAGATACTCAGCTCTGTATATTTGCAGATCAGACTCTCAGAACTGTGAGACAACAGATATCTAAGCAACAATTAAACTCTATAATAAAGAAAACTATACTCAGCTCTGTATATTTGCAGATAGTCTTGTAAGGCTGTCTCTCAGAACACAGGTTCCAATTTAAATGCAGGCTGTTATTAACAGGTCAAATTAAGGGAACCTTGAGTTAGGTAACACACAAGCTATAAAAAACAGTTATATCAGCTGAAGACAAGACAGAAAATGGGGGTGGGGGGTGGGAAGACAGTTTCAACAGAGATTTGAGCAACCACTAATAGTATAAACTATTACGCTGATTAGTGTCTTTTCTCTATTCCCCTCCCAAAATTGAAAACTGCATGTATGCTTTCAGAAAGCATTAACTTTTAGCTCTAAGAAAAAGTGCACTGACTATCTTTAAATAAAACTAAATTATACACTGTTGTATCAAATGCATTAAAGTATTAAGGCTATTGCAGAAGCTGCTATTGCTTATTCACTTCCAATAATTTCATACTTTATTTTTCACTGAACTGCTTGCTCTTGTACCTTTAAATTTTGCATTTCTCTCAGCAAAGAATGCCCAGAACTCTCAAGATGAATTGCTTGCCCCTGCAGACAGCCTGTCTCCATGGAACCATAGTCAACAATAAGGGAAAAAAAACAGCTAACAACTCTGTAAATGCATGAAGGAATCTTTCTCAGTTTAAGAATGAAATGTACAACTGCTTTCAGTTGCAAACTTCTTGAATCTCACTGAACATTTACTAATGGAAAAAAAAAAACTAATATGATTGCATATGCAAGAAACTTAGCATTTCTCATGGCTTTTATAATTTTGTCTTATTTTTCAAGCCGCAGACTGACAAAAATACTTGTTTATAGAGTAATCCATGGCATTAATCTAGACATTTTCTTTTGTGAAAATAATAGAAAACATCTCAACCCCCACATATAATATAATCTGTGCACTTTTATACTCCACCCCCACCCAGTAGTCCAATATCACAGCATATTCACTTAAACTTGCTTTTGTCCAGCTTTCTTTTCTTATTACATTACTACAGTCTGTATTTCTTACAACTAAAAAGTACTTGTTTGCTTTAATATCTTTTAACTCACAAACACATACAACAGTCACTGTAAAGACCCACACACACATTTAAAATACCCCTGACTACATACTACACAAAACTGCTTTACTATATAACATGTAGTTTATATAATGAAACATGTTTACAGATAAACCAAGACAGATGCTCACAACAAAACAACCAGGCAGCTGCTTGTATTCCTTGTTCATAAATTTGTTAACAGCAACAAATGTAAAAACAGATACGGTAAGCACTTTCACTAATAAGCTTCATCAGACCATGTAGCAACTCCTGAAGCAGAATCTCTATATATAAAAATTAAAAAAAAATCATTGTCCAATCACAATAGTGTCCCAATTAATTCATACAAATTCTTAAAAAAAATGTTAATTTATATAAACCTCAACTCTTGATGAAAAAAAAGAAATATATACATAATTAAACAGCAAAAATCATTATTCAAAAATGAATATATGAATATATATATATATATATATATATATATATATATATATATAAATAATACATATATATAAAAAATATAAAATATATATATAAATATACAACTCCATCTCATTTCTGTACCCTCTGTTTTTAAGCAGGGGTTTAATAGATGCTCTTTCATTCAACCCCTTCCCCCTATCAGCTCTAAGAATAATGATCCAATTCATCTCCCTGTATTAAATTAAGCTGCCTAGTTGTTTCATTGTGAACATCTGTCTTGGTTTATTTTGTATTAACTTTTTTCACAACGAAGCGTATGTCCTATGGAATATTCTCTACTTTACTTTGTTATATGTTTACAAATACTTTTAAGAACAAAAATAATTACTGTTGTACTTGTTGGTGTCCATCTAAATATTAACAACATAAAGTGGGGGTATATGCTTTACAGTCCACTCACAAGTTTAACAAAGTTAACAGAAGTCCAGTCTTTCTCAGCCACTTTTTCTTGCAAGACCATGTTCCAGAAATGTGATTGATGCTTTATAATTTACATTTATTTACCAATTTCAGTTTTGTTGGTCTTCTTCCTGTTTGTCTCCATCTCCCAACACCAGACATTGGTTCAAATCCAAGGTGCAGCTGACTCTTCTATTCAACTCTTGTACATGTTTTATATCTCTCAAGCATTTTCCTTTGAAACATTGGAATAGGTTTCCCCTGGAAATACCTCTCTATCATAGGTTCATAGGTTCATAGGTTCATACTAGGCTATCTGCCCTAGGGCATTTATAAGCCTAGCCAGAGTGTGTTTGGCTTTCACCACCCATTTTAAATTAATTTTGCTATGCCTTTTTTTGAGGTTAGTATACTGTGCCTCTGTCTAACAGTGACACAGAAGTGATAGCCGGGGTAAACCTACGATCTCCCATCCACTCATCAAGATTCCTCTTGAAGAGAGTCAGTGTGGGACTCTGCCTAACCTGGACTGGGATTTTATTCCAGAGTGAAGGGAGCCTCTGGGTTATCAATCTGTCCCTCTAGCATGTCCTATTTATTTCAGTGCTGAGGTTCAAGTCTCTCGAGCGCATAGCTCGATGGGATTTGGATTTTCTGAGGTGCAGCATTTCCATTAATTCCGGGTTGGACATGGCTTTATACGTCAGGCACAGATTGCCTCTGAGCAGGCGGTATGCCACTGAGTAGAGCTGGAGTTTCTTTAACCGGGCGGCATATGGCATCTGTTTGAGCCCTTTGATCCTCTTGGTGAGGTACTTTTGGGGTCTTTCCAGTTGCTGCAGGTGTCTGGTAAGGTACATCCCAAAAGGGGAATTGTACTCAATTGTGGGCCTGATGAGGGATGAGTAAAGAGGCACAATGACCTCCCCTGATCTAGATGTGAATCCCTTCGTGATTAGGTGGCTATATAAAATGTTTTTCTAACCACTTTGGCCACGTGGTTGTCAAATGAGAGATTGCTATCAACTTGGGTCCCCAGGTCCCTAATGACTTCTTCTGTACTTAATGGATTACCACCTATGTGGTAATTTGTGGGCACTTTGTTTTTGCCAAAGGGGATGACTATACACTTTTTGGCGTTTAGCTTGAGTCCATGGCTCTGGCACCAGTTGTCTGTTTCTATGAGGCCCTTTTGGAGGATGCTTGTGTCGGCTGGAGAGTTGATTATGGCACCCAGTTTGCAGTCATCTGCGAACTTGGTCAGCCACAGTCCTTCCGTGTTGGCCTGCACCGAGAAATATATACCGAACAAGAGAGGTCCCAGGACTGAGCCTTGTGGGACGCCACTTGTAACTGGTTTGGAGTCTGACATGGCTCCAGCAATTTTAACCATGTGGGTTCTGTCCTTGAGCCAGTTTGCAACCCATCTAGTGACATAGGGGTTTATATTTAAGCTGGTGAGCTTATCTATAATGCCTGAGTGGGGTATTGTATCGAAGGCTTTTGCGAGGTCCAGGTAGGCTGTGTGGACCAGCTTCCCCTCGTCAATGGCCTTGGTGACTGTTTCAAAGAAATTGACCAGATTTAAGAGGCAGGATCTGCCCTTAACAAAGCCAAACTGGGTAGGATCCAGTGTCTGTAGGTCCCCAATATCTTTATTTATGAGGTCCATGATGATCATTTCCATAGCTTTGCAGACCAAGCTAGTCAGGCTTATGGGGCGATAGTTTCCAGGATCCGTTGAGGCACCACCTTTGTGGAGAGGGACCACTGTTGCTGTACGCCACTCTTTGGGTACATATCCTGTAGTAAGGCTAAGATTGAACAGTAGTTTTATGTTTGGGTTTAGCTCTTCTTGGAGTTCATGTAGGACGCAGCCAGGGACATCATCTGGTCCCATTGATGCTGTGTTTTTTGCTTTGGAGAGGGCGGCTCTTACCTGAGCATCTGAAATGTCAGGGGGCAGCACTCTGTTGGGATAGATATTTGCCCTTTTGGTGGGGAGGGGGAGTTTGCACTGAACCTGTCAGCTAGGATGTTGGCAATGTCTGTGGGCTCGGTGTATTTTTTGTCATTTTGGACTAATTCTGAGCATATCTGGGAATTACCACCCAGGTTCCTAACATAACTAAAGAAAGCCTTGTGATTATCCTTAGTGTCCTGTGCAATTTTTCTCTCGAAGCTGGCCTTAGACAATTTTATGTGTGCCCATAGTTTTTTGCTAATACTGATCAGAGATGCCTTCCCTTTTTGGGATTTTGCTCTATCATGTAGTAGCTTCCTCCTTCTATTGCATAGTTTGTTTATGGCTGGGGTCCACCAGACAGGACGTCTGCCTTTGGAGGATTGGGTCTTGGTTTTATTTGGGACTGCATGATCCATGCATTCCTGAAGGTGTTCATAGAATGCGTTTATAAAGGATTCTGCGGTCTGGGCCGTATTTTCCACAGGCCGGGGCTTTGAAGGATTCCTCGGTTTTGAGGCATGTGAAATTTGCTTTAGAGAAGTTTTTCACTGTGGTTTTCTGGGCAGGGTGTGGGGTCGGGATGTGAATATCCAGTGAGATTAGTTTATGGTCTGATCTTACCAGTGAGGGATACACTTCTGGTCTGGAGCAAAGTGTCCCCATGTTGGTGATGATCAGGTCCAGTATGTTTTCCCCTCTTGTGGGAGTGGTAACAAGTTGTTCCATAGCATTTGAGTTTATAAATTCTAGGAACCTTTGGGCTAGGGTGTTGGAGCTAGAGTAATGCTCCCAGTCTATGTTTGGGTAATTGAAGTCTTTATTGTCAGAGCAGAAGATTGAAAAGCAGAGTCCCCTTCTATTTGATGGATTAATTTTTGTTGAATAAACTTTTTTATTTCCTTGTTTGCTTGTTCTACATCAAAAAAGTATTTAATCTTCCAGAGAAAAAATATTCTGGGTACAACAGCTTGAATCTCACATCTGCCTCTTAAGATTCCCTGATTGCTGTGATAAATTTGCTTCTCTCCTGCCTTGTGTGCAGTGAATGATCATTTCCCATAAACACTCTACTGTCTCTAATTTTTAGTACTTTCCCCTTCTTCCACAGTTTTGTCAAGGATCAGCTCTTTCTGCTGGCATGATTGCATCTTTACTAATATAGGTTTTGACTTGAACTGTTTTTTTTTTTGTTTTTTTTGCTAAACAGCTGCAGGATTCTTCCCAGTCAGTGTTTTATTTTCACCTTTTCTAGTTTATTTTTATGCAGGTTCTCTAAATTTCCTTTTTGCTGGCATCCAAGTAGTGTACTTACTAGCCATTAACTGAATTTTACTCAAGCTGGCAGAATTACTAGCTGTTATTTCTCAGTTTATTTTTTTCACATTGGGAGAACTGAAATTAAGCTGTTGATCAGTGTTCAGCCATCTTGAAAGTTCTTGGAAGTCTGAATTCTTTCAGTTTTGATATTATCTTTTGGTATGTATGTCTATTTAGAGTAGAGTTCTAGAATTTTTTCTTGCAGTCTTGTCCTTCTCACTTTTCCTTTGTATCCATTACTTTACTGTTTTCTGTTTCACCCTTCTTTCCTAGCCTTGGCTGCTTCAACCCACAGTTTCTATTTTCATCTACTATGATCATCATATCGATCACTACTGCAGTAGCCTTAGCTATGTGGGTTATATCTGTTGCTGGGCAGATAACATCCCTTTGGGGGGAAAAAAACTTCCATTTCATATTTTGTGGTTATTATTAATATTTTCCTCTTCAAGAAAGTTATTTTAAAATTAGGAGTTTGTATTTTAATGGGCTGTCATGAGACTGTATTGTACTTTTAAATGGGAGCGCTCTTTTTCCTGTCCGTTTAAAGTAACCCAAAAACATTTTTTATGGAGAATTGTGTTTGTTTTACTTTGTGGGGCTGGCAAAGTGTATAAAATGCTTTTTACTGTATTAGTCTCTGAAAAAGGTGACTTTTGAAGACTTTTATATTTTACCAGCATTTGCTGTTTTTCCCCAGTAAAGAGACTTTCTTCTTGCCCTCTTTCTAGCCAGAAAAGAAAATGTTAAACAAACAGTCTTTGCCATCACAGCAGGCAAGCAATTTGCCTCATCTGCAGGTGAGTCACTCTGTTGAGGCCATCAGTTATACCTCAGACCACACAACGTTTACTCCAGATCCCTCTGATGTAGCACCTACAGCCACTATGGACTGGAGATAGCCACATCCTCTGCAGCTCTTGGGGTCCCTTTAGTGGGCAAGGAAGAACTCCTATTGTTGGTCCTGGTAGAAGGAACAGGGAAGTCTTCCCTGATTTTTCAGAATGATGAGCCCATCCCTGTGGAAGCTGCTACTGCCATTATAAACACTGCTGGTCCAATTTTTCCTGTCAAAAAGAAACAAGAAACTAAAGGTATCTACTTCTCCTCCTCAAATTTCCTTAGAGAGGAGTAATTTACTGAGTCTGGCTCAGCATTTAATTCAGGCTGTTAACCTTTCATATGCAGTAGTTTCTGGTAAAAGAAAGAGGAACCGAGCTGCTGAGAGCACACATACCACAGGTTTGTAATGGATTAAAAGGAAATCAAACACCCAGAACTGGGCGTACATGTAGACATAAAACAATTAAGTGCTTTCATCCCTGGTAATATGGGACTTCATCAGAATAAAGTGCAACATCACATCCATCTCTTAAATAAAGTGAACTCCTCCCCGATTAAAATATAATGAAATTTGTTAATTAATTTATCTTTATCTTTAACCCTTTCATGTCCAGAATATAGCATCTAATCACATACACAATGCATACATATTTAAAAATGATAGTGATAATTAAATATAGCATGGCTTAAGACCCCTTACAAGCTTAGCCAATATAACCTGATTTTAACCAATATATGTCCCCTAGAGGCAAGAGGATGGCATGGGTTTGTGTCTTTTCCTTGAGTATGTAACAGATTGCCCATGTCCATAAGGGACATTGGCACTACCCAGCTGTGAATATGTGATTCCCCATCCATTGATCAAAACTGTGTTTGAAGAGGGCCAGGAAAGGGCTCTGCTTAATGTGAATCAGAAGCCATTTCCAAAAGAAGGGGCAATCTCTGAAACACATGTCTGTCTCCAGCTTGTTTTATTTGAGTCGCTGACTAAGTTTAGATACCTAGATCAGGTGACCCTAATGCTGTTTGACTTGCACATATGTAACAGCTCCATCAGGGTTGGCTTTGTGAGTGCCTTGTAGGTCAGACATAGGTCACCCCTTAATAGTTGGTAGGAGACAGAGTAAAGAAATAGTGCTTTTAGTCTATCTGCATAGCCATGTTATTTACTCATTGTATTTTCTTTGTGAGGAACATCTGAGGTCACTTCAGCTGCTGTAAGTGCCTAGTCAAGTACATACCAAATGGCACATCAAGTACATGCCAAATGGCGCATTGTATGTGATTATTGGTCTAATAAGGGCTGAGCACAGTGGGACTACAATTTCCTTGGATCTAGATGCCATACCTTTACTTATAAGTTGTGCTGCATATAACGACTTCCTCACCACTGTGGACATATGGCAATCAAAATTCATGCTACTGTCTATCTGTCTACCTAAATGTCTCACCTCTAAGTCTACTGTTAGGGGTGTGCTATTGATTTTGTAATTTGAAGTGGTATTGGACTTCCCAAAGGATATGACAATGTATTCTTTTTGCATTTAGTTTTGGGCCATGGTTTTGACACCAATTATTTATCTGAGATAGACCATCCTGAATGATGTCTATATCACTGGGAGATTCAGTGATTACCCCCAGCTTGCAGTCATCTGCAAACTTTGTCATCAAGAAGCCTTCCACATTAGCCTTGACTTCAGATAAGTATCTTCCAAGCAGGAGTGGTCCCAGCGCTGAGCCCTGTGGCACACCACTAGTAAATGACCTCTTGTAGGATTTATGCTCAGTTTTATGAGTGTATTTATAATACCTGAGTGGGGAATTATGTCAAATACCTTGGCCAGGTCGAGGTAGGTGGTATGTACTGTTTTACTGTCATCTGTGGCCTTAGTGACTTTTCCAAAGAAAGCTGCCAGATTCAGTAGGCATGACCTGCCCTTGGTAAAGCCGAATTGAGGTGGATCCAGTGTTTAGAGTTTCTTATGTCATTATTTATCAAGTCCATTATTATTCTTTCCATGGCTTTCCATATAAGACTAGCTAAATTTATGGATCTCTGATTTCTCAGGTCAGTAGATGGTCCCCTTTATACAGAGGGATGACTTTTGCTGTCCTCCACTCTACTGGGACAAAGCCAATCCGGAGGCTGTGGTTAAATAGAGATCCTAATGGGCCTGATAAGTCCTGACTTAAGCTGTTTAAGAGGTCACCTGGTATATCATCAGGCCCTATTGAAGCCATATTTTTAGCTTTAGAGAGTGCAGTGACAACCTGTTTTTGGTGATAATTGGCGATGGAGTGGTGAAGGGTATTTCTTGGGAGAGAACTGGGGGTTATGGGGAGGTGACATTTAAGCTGAATTTCTCAGCCAGCAGATTTGCTATATATTCTGGTTGAGTATAGGTGATGCCATCTGCAACTAATTCTGCACATTGTTGATTGTAGCCCGTAAGACTGCGGGCATAACTGAAAAATGCCTTATGGTTATCCTTTGCTTTGGAGGCTATTTTTATATCAAAGTGTGCTTTCAGAGAGTTGACTAGTTCCTTGATTCACTTGTTTAGACTAATGAAGGACTTTTTGCTCTGTGTGCACATTCCCTCTTACTTTTCTACAGAATTGTATTTCTTTTGTTGTACAACTTATTAATGCCAGGGCTCCACCAGGGTGGCTTGTTTTTGCGGTTTGACCTGAGTTTGTTTTGTTCTGGTACTGCTGCTTCTATGCAGTTTACATGTTTGCACAGGGTTTTTGTGTACACATCTGCATAGGTTTCTGTTTTCTGGATTTGGTGGAACTTGGAAACTAGCTATACTATCCCTTAATAGGGGTAATTTACCTTAGAGAAGTTCTTAAAGTTTTTAGGTGGGGGATTAGTTTTACCTTTATTTCAAGGGATACTGCTTTGTGATCTGATCTTACCATTGAGGACATTAACTCATTCACTCCGGAGCAGCTCAGGAAAAGCTGCTTTCTTAATTCCACCATAGGAACAACAGTGCAGCCTGAGCTCATTTTCAGAAAATCCATTTGTAATACCATACAGAAAACAAATGTTCATAACTCTTTAACTATAAGAGCTAGACTAAAAATGCAAACGCAAAAGTTGTTCAGCAGACCCTGACCTTTCCAACAGTGTAAATGTTGATAGTGTATATCAAAGTCATTATTAAATATTTGGCAAGGAATGCTGATATTGTGCATATTTTTTACCTTTTTGGAAAAACAAAGCATAATATCTTGGTCAATGTACCATGCAGACCCATACAATTTGAATGTAATTTGTTAGTATGAATGTCAGCTTTAAAATGATACATTAACCATTAGTGTGTGATGCTCCTTTCTTGAGATATTCACAGAAATATGATTAATATATTATTTTTCATAATTAATAAATAAAGTATAATATCTCATCACCTGTAACAGACAGAGCCTACATATCAGTGTAGAAGTTGTGCATCTGAATGTCAGCTTCAAAATGATGCATCATTTGTGTGATCACCATGCTCCCTTGCAAAAATATGGGCATAATAATGAAAAGTATTGTAAATGTATAATTTTCATAACCATACAAGACTAAACAAACTGTGATATCTGTACGTGTGTAGAGTGCACAGACACAGTTCTTTTACCATGTTGTAAGGAGTACTACTGTCTTCAAAATGAGGTATTACTTGGCACACTGACATGCTCCCTTGCAAAGTTATTTACAAAAATATGAAAAAAAATCATAATTTCCATAACCTAATTCCAAAAAAACTTTGATATCTGCACATGTGTCCAACATACAGGCACAATTCTTTTACCATGTTGGAACCAGCAATACTGTCTTCAAAATGAGATATTACTTGGCACATTCAGATGCTCCTTTGCAAAGTTATGTAACAAAATATGAAAAAAAGTAATAATTTCCATAACCTAATTCCAAACAAACTTTGATATCTGCACGTGTCCAACATACAGGCACAATTCTTTTCCCATGTTAGAACTAGCAATACTGTCTTCACAATGAGGTATTACTTGGCACATTCAGATGCTCCCTTGTAAAGTTATTTACAAAAATATGAAAAAAAATCATAATTTTCATAACCCATGTCCGAAACAAACTTTGATATCTGCATATGAGTACAACATACATACACCATTCTTTTACCATGTTAGAACTATCAGTACTGTTTTCAAAATGAGGTATTACTTAGCACATTTAGATGCTCCCTTGCAAAGTTATTTACCAAAATATGAAAAAAAAATCATAGTTTCCATAACCTAAGTCCTAAACAAACTTTGATATCTGCAAGTGTCCAACATACAGGCACAATTCTTGTACCATGTTGGAACCAGCAATACTGTCTTCAAAATGAGGTATTACTTGGAGCATTCAGATGCTCCCCTGCAAAGTTATTTACTAAAATATGAAAAAAATCATAATTTCCATAACCCAAGTCCGAAACAAACTTTGATATCTGCATATGAGTACAACATACAGGCACCATTCTTTTACCATGTTAGAACTATCAATACTGTTTTCAAATGAGGTATTACTTAGCACATTCAGATGCTCCCTTGCAAAGTTATTTACCAAAATATGAAAGAAATCATAATTTCCATAGCCTATGTCCGAAATAAACTTTGATATCTGCATATGTGTGCAACATACAGGCACAATTCTTTTACCATGTTGGAACTATCAATACTATCTTCAAAATGAGGTATTACTTGGCACACTGACATGCTCGCTTGCAAAGTTATTTACCAAATTATGAAAAAATCATAATTTCCATAACCTAAATCCTAACAAAACTGATATATGTACATGTGTACAGCATTCAGAAGCAGTTGTTTTACCATGTAGACGCATATGATTGTAATTATACACATACTTGGTGTAGCTAACATACTGCTGAATGGGTACATGTAAAGAGAAAAAGCAAGGTAAGGACCGCCACTCCACTAATGAACCCAGGACAGGCATGGGACAGTGGCAGGCAAGGCCATCTCATCTGTCCGATAGCTGTGCTAGCTACCCACTCAGACAGCCGATAACACTGCAGTCTCACAACCTCCTTCGGTGTCAGCAGTCTGCCTTACCTATGCCTTTTCTCTTTACATGTGTCCATTCAGCAATAGGTCTAAGGGATCAAGTTCTGTATTAGTAAGCCCTTCCTGTCATCTAAACTCTACACATGCTTGATAAAAGCAGACTAAAAAAGAAGTATTGCAGGATGGTCAGTGACGTATTAGATTGTTCGTGGTAGCACTCTCCTAAAACATGTGTTCTTTCTCAGCATCCTCACCAACTCCTTACCACAGTTATTTGCCAAACTCAGATAAATATATTTTACACAACACATTTCATAATAGAGTTTTACTTACTATACTGGCCCTACTTGGTCATGGGTGTTTTCCATTATTCTCACAAGCTGCATGTTACCAATCCTGCATAGCTCTCCTCACACAATGCCCTCCTCAATTAGGTGAACGCCATCCCTTCTGAACAGGTGAAAGTCTTCTGCGGTGATGCTGTCATGGCAGATTGTAGATCCATCAACCGTGTGCATCAAGCCATGCATGAACCCATTCTGTAAACGTCTGGCCTTGTGAGCTGCTCATTGACTGTTTGCAGTTTTCCATATCTGGCCACATACCCACACTCTCACTTATCATTCTCGTGGTCGTGAAGCCATGCCAGTGGCAGAAGGTGGACAAACCTGCACAGGAAAGAAATTGCAAACAGATTACTACTGATGATTGACAGATGTATTGGAAGGCTACATATATATGTATATCATATGCATTACCTGGTTAGCCCATCAAAATCTTCCATCCTAGCGACAGGGGTAGCATTCTTTGCATTAGCATGTTCTAATACATGTTAGTGTGGAGTGCAGAGACATTCATTATCATTCAGTAATAGTACTGTATCATTATAATTCAGTCAAAATAGTATAACACTTGGATGTTACTGAGCCCTTCCTCCTACCACCTAATTTCCACCCATGACTGACAAAGCGTGGAAATATGCCCAACTACTGAGTATAAGCGGAAGTACAGCAATGCAAGCAGAAATGTCAAACTTATCTGGTTCATCCATGTAAGAATGAGTCACAAAAGTAATAATTCCAGTTATTGTATCTGACCATCACTCTGGTTACAATAAGACTCATCAGTTTTCCTCAGTGCATTATGTGCATATTGTTAACAGATAATAAATTATTCTTGAAATTATTCTTGAAAGCTGGATACATAAACAAAAAATTATAAGCTGAAGTTGTTCTGGTTTTTAGTTATGAAGGCATGGCTGGTAGCCCAGTAAATTTAGGAATGGCCACATACCCACACTCTCACTTGTAATTCTCCTGCTCGTGAAGCCATGTCAGTGTCAGAAGGTGGACGAACCTGCACAGGAAAGAAAATGCAAACAGATTACTACTGTTGTTTGACAGATGTATTGGAAGACTACATATATATGCATATCATATGCATTACCTGGTTAGCCCATCCAAATCTTCAGTTCTTTTTCCATCTTTCTTGTAAGTACTAATACTGTCTTCAAAATGTGATATCTGTACGTGTAGAACATACAGATAGTTCACTTACCATCTTCAAATGAGGTTTTACTCAGCATGTTGATAAGTTACCTAGCAGACTATACAACAAAATTTGAAAAATATCTGGCACTAGAAGGCATCGGGAGTGTCCCACACCTGTGCTTGAAATGTGATAATGACTTTTAGCAATGTAAATAACAGTGGCAGCTGCTAATGGGTTTACCTGACAAGTGATAATGACTCACTGTTACACTGTACCTGCACATATTGTAAATTGATAATGTGATAATGACTTGCATTTCATTATTGCAAGGTTCTGCATGCTCATATAAAGTTGATAATTGCTGCACATGACCTTTTGAGCAAACATTCATCACATTCCTGGTTCAGGTGTAATGGAAGAGTGAGTCATTATCGGTCCGGAAAAGACCAGAGTAATTCAGTAAAAGTTGTATAACTGATATATATCTGAGCCCTTCCTCTCACCTAAATTCTACACATGACTGACAAAGGCAGAATATTGTTCAAAATCAGCGTAAAATCAATGTAAAATCAGTAAAAACATATATCTCAGTAAGGCTTTCCTCTCATTCACACATCCGAGTTCATATCCCTCCATTAGACAGTAGATGAGAGTACAACAGTGTAGCAGAGCAGAGAACAGCAACAGTAATCCCCTTGCACAAAAGAAGCCCATCTGCCAACCCTGGGAGCTATAGACCCATAAGTCTAACCATCCTTAGCTGCAAGGCCATGGAAAGAATCATCATGGACCTTCTCAACTAGACCAGTTACCCGTGGCATAACACAAGGATCTCTGCTGGGCCCTGTACTGTTAGGAATCTATTTTCTGAAGTCCAGGTAAATATAGACATTGTGTGGCTTACTGAGTGTGTGATTGTAAAAGAATGTTGGTTATAGTGCTATTAGAATGCATTCTGCTCATGATGTCTGGCAATGCAGAGCCATCAGTCTTTCCACTGGAACTAATAAACAGTCATTGTGCTGGTATTTTGGTAACAATTGTATCAGCCCACCTACCCATTTAGCAAATTGCAATAAATAAACAAGCAAGAAAGCACATATAGACGTGCACTTCAGGCAATCCACCTCAGAAAAATTTGCAGTGACTTGCAAACCTGTGTATATCAAGGGCATGGGTCATGTCCACTAACTTAGAGCTGTGTATATCGAGAACATGGGTCATGTCCACTAATCTATAGAGCTCGGGAATGAATTTTTGCCTGCCCTGAGCTTCCCATGTAACCAATGTCTTCTATATTGGCAAGTTCATGATCCACCATCAGAACCATGTCCCTTCCATGAAGCATTAACAGTAGCTAATCTAACTTAGTAATAAAATTGCAAGTATTTCCTTTATCTGGCTATGGTACTAATAGCAGTTGCTTGAAACCAGTTAATATATGAAGAACAATTCAAAGAATATGTAATTATTCTGTCAAGATTTTTCACATTGTATTTTGCACAATTGCAGATTACGCAAGGAACTGTATTCTCAGGGATCTCAACAAAAAAATCCCCCCTCTACACAACAGCTGCAAAGGCATCCTCTACGTACACCTGAGCTACTACCAGCTCAGACACAAGAAACCTTTTAAACCTCATCCAGAGGATGTCACCTTAGGAGTACAGCATCAACCAAGCCATGCCACAATGTGTCAGTACCAGAACACAAGTCCAAACAGCTGGTGTGGGGACAGACCCCACAGCTTTGTGGTATTCCCAGCACCAAAGCCAAGTGTGGTACCCCGTCAGCCATTGGCACTGTCTAATGACCAAAGTAATTAAACTAATTAAAAACATGGAACATTTGTATTTACTTATTATTTAACATCTGGGATGATAGACTGGTACAACACGCTTTTCAGTCACTACCCGTGCCATGCCATTAGGCATGTACAAAACAAACATAAGTGAGTAGTACTTGCAATAGTACTAAAGTGGAAAGAAGCAAAAACATTTAACAAATTTGTATGCTGGGAAATGTGAATAAGGTGGCAACATACAATTGTTAAAACAAAACACAGGAAAATTATCTATGATCGCTTAGTTGAACAGCTAAGCTGTAAGCAGAAAATAAACGAGTGAAAAGCAAGCAACAGAATAATGAAATTCCCGTTTACAATAAAAACTGAAAAAACTAATTTGACATATTTCTCCACTCTTGCTTATTTACTATTTGCTGACGGGGGTGGTGGACTGATCTCAAAGGAGCCATTTCAACCATTGCCTGGAGATACACAAACCACTAAAAGTACACAATCCACTAAAAGTACACAATAACCACTAAAAGTACACAATACTAGAAGTAGCAACACACATACCACACAATAACATAGTATTAAAGCTGAGCATCTGTAATTCTACTATACAAACCATGACCACAAACATAACATAAGAAAGTATATTGGTTAGAAGTACATTTTGTGAGACGCCATTACAAAATCTGCTGTAAGTGAAAAGGATTTAGGATACAGCTCAAGTCAGCAATATAACAAATTAGGGTATAAAAATAAACTGTTGGATGCTCAAGCTCAACAGGCGTAGCTCAATTTCAGGGGTAATGAGGGAGCAAAGTTAAATTAAGGGACTTAAAGAGTACTTTTGCAACTGATGGTTAGCAATACTGTTAGCATATCTCTTCACGTACTGGACAACAAAGTCACTGACACCCCAATAACTTGTACATGATTTATAGTGAGAAACATTCCAGGTTGTTCTGCAGTACTCACCCCTTAGAGCCAAGACATGGCTTCTAAGAAATATAGCCTCTGGATTTTCATGCCCTAACCACATCTAATTTTGAAAGGGTCCACAGACCAGCTTATTCAGCTGGTCAGCAATTATTTGTCTGTGTCCTCACACACACACAAAAAAGAATCATCATACATAAACAATCACTGTCTACCTGACTACTGTGCAGGAAGCTACAATTACACTCAAACCAAAAAAGTGCAAGTAAAAACCAACAAATAAAAATGCCACAAAGAGGTAGAAAAGCGTAGAAACAAAGCTCCAAATAGCTCCAAAGCTCCAAATAGCGTACCAAAAATTTTGGTACGCTATTTGGAGCTTTGGAGCTATTTGGAGCTTTGTTTCTACGCTTTTCTACCTCTTTGTGGCATTTTTACAATTACACTCAACTGACATGCAAAAGTGGTCTGAAAGACAGACTGTCCACCAGCTGGAATGATATCAATACTGGAATATCACTAAACAATGCATGTGGTGGTGATGGTTAAGTGACGCTGATGCCCCCTTACAGAAAGTAATTTCCAAACAATTACCTATTAGTTCTATTCAAATGCATGTAAACGGCACAATCAAATACACTTTCATACACAAACACCAGCCATACCCCTCAACCCCTGAGCAATAGAGATCTGGACAAAGCCTAAAGTGATGGGGGGGCAACGGTCTGATAATAAGGACAGGTTCACATACTGCTCTTACAAACTTAGAAAAGTTGCCAGGAAAAAAAAAAGAATGTATGTTACAATGTGAATTTCTGAAGGACATTATGCATGAAATTCAGGTGTCATTAAGTGAAAAGATCAAAAACTTAGACGTTTGAGAGGAATGCTATCAGTATTATTTCAGTGAGCCAATGTCTGAGACCCCCTACTTCCATTCAGCAAGAGGTGTCAGCTGGCAGTAGACCATCTCCTTTACCTGTTGAGTAGCACATTACTGATTTGTAGAGTAAAGAACATGATGTCACATCAAATCTGAAACTGCCCTGCGACTGTGAAGCTGACTCAAACATTGTGAAGTAAACACATAACCCAAATCCGCTAAACAGAAACTGCAAAAAAACTCCAAACAAAACGATAGGCAGTAACGAAAAGGACCCTTCGCCAGCAAGGAAACCAGTCCAAGAACTTTTATTAGTGTAAAATCACACAGCCAATGTAAAGCATAAAAAGCACTTAGAAGCCACAAAGCCCATAAGCACATGAATGCCTTAATAAAACACCATGCGTTTTTGTCAACTTCTTTGACTTCTTCAGACAACTGTTCTTGGACTAGTTTCCTTGCTGGCGAAGGGTCCTTTTCGTTACATAACCCAAATCACACATGACTAGCAGTAGCTATAGCTACAGCTACACCAGCAACTAACAAAAACTTAAAACAGTCATAACTATGGTAAACACCAATCAAAAGGACATTAGTATTCATTTTGGGCATTGCTATTACACGTAAAGAAGCAAAAACATGTAACACGTAACTTCTCAATAAACAGCAAGAATATTATTTCTTCGTTTTAGCAAACAACCGAGATCTACCATATTACAATGCCTCAAAAGTACTTAGACGCTGATCAGTGAAGATCTTTAGAAGCTTAACCATACATTCCCTTGTACGTGCATATACATGTATACATACAACATACATATATGCACAGAGACCTAAGCGTTCGGACGTTTGTCATTTTTAAATACAACACATCAATGGATTTGCTGAAATAACCCGATAAGTAAATGGCACCTGTGGGGGGGTATAAGGTTACAATTATGCCAAGAAAAGTGTTGCTACTACCTCATAGCAAGTAAAACATTAGGGAAAAGACAGCTACTGTCCACAGCATTACATACCACTGACGTGCCAGTTCCGGACAAGGACAACCACTAAGGAAGCATAGTGAAACATTTCAACCCTCAGCTACCTAGTAACCAACCCGAAGCACTAATTCACGTAATGCAGTACTCAACTTAGTCCATCTTCCTTGTCCAGGTGCTGACACAGAACAAAATAGAAAGAAATATATTGGAACTGAAATACAAAGTGGAAATCGTGGAATGTATTTAGGGGAGGAGCCTGCACCACAGCAAAATGGTTCACAGCCCGAAGATCGATAGCACATAAACTAAGGGATTTTGCTGCTTCTTTTTATTGTCCATGGTAGCTTATGATGAAAACTAAAAAAACAGGCTAGTACACTTAACCAGTGAACAAATAGAAAATAAAATAAACACACATGAGCTAACTAAATGAAACTAAATTAGGACGATGGAAAGTTACAACTGGGGGTGGAGGAGTTATGCAAGCGGTGGCTTGGATTGTAAGAATCCAATTGGCTGCCACCGCTTGATTGAGGAAATGAAGACAGAGCCGGCTTTGCTGGAATCACGAAAAAAAGATGGAACATTCAAAGCCGATTTTGTCAAAAAAGTCCAATAGGACCATCAGGTAACTCCACTATAAATCTTAAGTTGTGAAGGTAACTAATAATGTTCAGTTACTTTTTAATCTTATTTTTCACCTATTGCTTGCATTTACAGCCTGTAAACTGAGTTGCGCTGTAGGAAGGCACTCGGGGTTATTATGATGGATTTCCTATCGTCTCATAGCGCGCTCGTAATTAAGCACAGGAGCACCATGGGACGTTACTCGGGGTTAATGAGTTAAATATGAGGGGAGATTGCAGTGCTTTCCCATATTTATGAATACCAGATTTAGGATATTTGTTCCCCTAGTAGGAGAGCAGACTAGCTGCTCCAGGGCATTTCAGCATTTTAATATACAAAGTCAAAACATCTTTGGGTCTGTGTGTTAGTGGCCATGCATGCCTCCCAATTAATGAAGGTATAGTTAAAATCATCCATGAGTATTGTATTAGGATGGATGGTGAGTGATTCTAGTAACTTCAGGTATAATGTATTGTTTTCCTGGTTTATGGTGGGGGACCTGTAGCTAGCAAGAATATGGTAATGGATTTTTGCTGTGGCTAGTTGGACATGGAGTAGCTCAAGCATGTCATATTGTTTGACCTATGAACCACCTGTTAATTCTCACTAAGAAAAGAAAATTTCTAAATGTCTTTTTTTTTTTTTTTTGCTATATAAAGGGCAAAGACCTCATCTTCATCATCAACTCCCCCGTTTCCCATTTTCTACATGGGGCTGGGGTATTGTGTTAACTGTTGCCATCTCTCTTGATTCAATGCCACACTCCTGCCTTCTTCAACACTTATGCCTGACTGTCACAGATCTTCGCTCACACAATCCATCCACATCTTTGCTGGACATCCTCGTTTCCTCTTAACTTCTTCCTGTCTGTCCCAAATCATCTTCTCCAGACTGTCTTCTGCTTTTCTGCACATGTGCACAAACCACCATAATCTGGTCTCTTTGATCTTTTCACAAACCACTGTAATCTGCTCTCTTTGATCTTTTCTGCAATTGGAGCTACTTTGACTTCTGCTCTTATATCCTCATTTCTTCGTCTATCCCACAGTGTGCATCTTACCACCCTTCTCAGGCACTTAAATTTCATCACCTCTAGCTTTCTCATCTGCTCTGCCTTACTGCCCAGTTTTCTGCACCATACAGTAGTACTGGTTGCACCACTGTTTTGTACACCTTACTTTTTAACTTCTTTGGAATTCTTCTGTCATACACTACAACTGTCACTCTATGTCAGTTAGCTGCAGGCCCTCTGATTCTACCTTTGACCTCTTCATTCATACTTCTCTTCTCCTCAATCACCCCTCCCAGATACTTAAAGCTGTTAACTTGTTCCACTATCTCAAACCTCAACTCCTTCTGATTTTTCCAATTTGCTGCCATTACCACCGTCTTATCTGTACTTAGTTTCATCCCATGTGCCTTCAGTTTTGCATTCCATTCTCCTATCCTTTTGCTGAAGTTTATGTTCCAAGTCTGCCTGTAATGCCACATCATCTGCATACAACAACGTTGTTGATCTGTCCCCTCTGACCTGTTTGCTAATTTAGTCCATCACCAGTACGAACAGCAGTGGGGTCAGAGCTGAACCCCGGTGCACATTCACTCCCACCAGGAACCCCTCTGTGAGACTGAACACTGTTCATACTTGAGTCATTGGGTCCTTATACATAGCCTGCACTAATTCTACCAATGATTCTGGGACTTTGAACCACTATATTACTACCCAAATCAGCTTTCTTAAGACTCTGCCATATGCTTTCTCCATGTCTAGGAATGCCCATTTGGACTCTTTCCTCATCTCTAGCTTCTTCTCAACTGTCTGTCTCACTGCAAACATCATGTCAGTTGTGCTACATCCTGATCAGAGTCCTAACTACTCATCTCCCATATTACTTTCAACTACTCTGCATATTCATTTGTCAATCACCCTCTCCAGAACTTTCATGCAATGTGACAGGAGTTTGATACCTCTGTATTGCTCACAGTTGTAGATGTCCCCTTTGTTCTTGTACACTGGCATGAGTATGTTTATTCTCCAGTCATCTGGCATACATATTTTTCTCCACAATGCTGAGTACCCTCAGGAGCCATTTCTCCCCATCTCACCTAGCATATTTATCACATCTGCTGTGACCTCATCTGAGCCTACTGCTTTCCCTGACTTCATTTTCCTTGGTGATATTCTTACTTCTTCGAGGATGTGCTCCTGTTCTTCTCTCATTGTAGGCTGTGTTGGGGCAGTACAGCTTCTGTAAGGTTTTCTTTATTCAGAAGCTGCTAGAAGTACTCTGCTATCTGCCTTTGAAGTCCTGTGGACAGGTGAGCAGGTTTTTGCTGGCACCACTTTCGATCTTTGTCTTACAACCTGATATTTTATTTGTGCTACCTACTGTGTCACTTTCCAGAAACTGGTAGAGTGGCTCCGACGTCCTGTTCTTTACTAATGCAACTCCTTTCTTAGCTTCCGTGTTAACCAACCAGTATTCCTTCCTAACCTGGTCTGTCTTTTCCATCTCCTACTTTTTTCTGCACTCCTTTCTTCTTTTGATGACTTGCTGGATTTCTGCATTCCACCCCCAGCTTTCCTTATGTACCTTTTCTCCATACCTGGCACAGCCAAATATCTGTTCTGTTGTCCTCACACGTGCTGATTTGGTGTGCTGCCATTTTTCTTCAACTCCAACTATTTTCTCCTCTTCTTGAGGTGCTAGACCCCTGAGTAATTCCTTGAACTGTTGTATTTTCTCGCCAGTCAACTGCCAGGTCTTCAGCCTGGTCTTTGTCAACCTTAGAGCCTTCTTTGGCCATTGCTTGCAACTGATTTTGGCAAAAAGTGGTTTATGCTGTGGACTGACTGTTTCACTGGGGATGACTTTGCAATCACTGATTCTACACCAGTGCCCTTTCCTTACTAGGAGGAAGTCTACCTGAGTTGCGTGTTGGCCACTCTTATATGGGATCTTGTGACACTCTCTTTCTGAACCATGTGTTGGCTACTATAAATCCATTTGTCGGAAGTCTAGAATGGCTTCTCCTTCTTTATTCCTGTTGCCCCATCTATGGCAGTCCTCATATCCTGTTCTATTTCGATATGTGCATTCAAGTCACCCTTTATTAACAATTCCTGCTGTCCTGCTTTATCTAGTAGGCCCTGCAACTGCTGTATGAATGCACCCTTTTCCTCATTATCACAACCCTGCTATTGGGCATGGGTTGAGATTATGAATACTGCCCCTGTCATTAGACTGGAATCTGATTGCCATTAGTCTGTCACTAATCCTAATGATATCCGTCACTGCCTACTGAAGCCTCTCTCTCATCACAATTCCCACCCCATTTCTAGTCTGTCCTTCTCCTGTGTAACAGACTCCAGATTCCTAACCAAATTACTTTACTGCACTACCCTTCCATCTTGTCTCCTGGATACACAGAGTATCCAGTTTCCTCCTTACCATATTATCATCCACTTCCAAGCTGCACCCTGTTAGTGAACCTACAATGAGTGTAGCAATTCTTAATTCATGTTTGGCAGGGTGATTGGTTTTACATTCAGCTTTCACTCAACAGAGCTATCCCAGCAAACCCAGGCTGGGAAATTGGACACCAGCTGGCCAGTACTTATTGACATAGGGCACCCCTCCCACCACTAGCATGGGTCCCTGGCATAGGTTAGAGTAGGCTGGGCCCTTAACAATATTTTACTCCGAGTGGCTAGTCCTGCCACAAGGTGTAGTCTGTGATCCATGTTCTCCTATCTTGAAGATACTGTGCACCACAGTAGATGCCCTAAGAGGTTGGTCTATACAACTCTTCCCCCTCAAGGGCACCATGTAGAGTCTGTGCTGCTGCCCACAGCTCCATTCATTGGTGAGTTTGAGATGGAAACACACAACATGTTTTTTTGGAGGTGGGAATAACCCTGCAGAAACACAGGGAGAACATGCAAACTCTAAACAGGCATTGGCCAGATGTCAGAATCAAACCTTGTACCGTGTGCATGGGAGGTGAAGACCTTAACAATCTGGCAATAACTAATATATTTAAATGTTTTCCATGTGTAACAGCTAAAACAGCATGTTCAAAAACAGACAATGCAAGCATGCAGTGCAAACCAATAATGACTTTGGTGATGTGGATAATAAGTATTTATTTTCTTTTATCTTAATTATTCATTTATTTTAACTGGTGTAGAGTACTGATCCAGATGGACTGTTTTCAGGCACAGCTCATGATACCATTTCCATTATAAAAGTGTAAGAAAATAAGAACACAGTTCAACAGCTAAAGGACATAATATGTGAAAATCATAACATTTAAATTCCAAAAGTGTTAAGTGATTTGAGAATACCAAATAAATTACACAAGGCTTAAACAAAAGTTTATATAAGTGAAGTAGCAAAGTATGACATTTTGGTGAAATGAATATTATTAGGGCAGTACATTTCACAGTTTCAGGAATGCGAATGAGAGTTCAAGATATGGGTAAGCATTTAGTCTTATTACATAATATTCTTTGGTATTTACAGACAGAGAGAGAGAGACAGAAAATGAAAAGTTGAAGTGAAGGAGTGGGGTGGGGTGTGATTCTGGACATAAGGAAGGAAGTGGGAGGATGGAGGTATAAAGGAGGGGTTCAATGTGAAAAGAGGGAGGAGGAGTGGTGGAGATATTTTAAGTGTACAAAATATGACTGATCTGGACTTAAAAGCTAGATGGAGTGCAGGAGAATGGCTTGTGTTAAATTTAGGTGATGGTGTGGGTTGTGAAGTATTTGCATGCTGCTTGTATGAACTTGTGATAAGGTTATGTCTAAATGTACAGAAAGGAGAAGTATATTGTAGATCGAAGGGGATGTGTCAGCAGTTGCTGAGTTCCTATTTCATCACTCCATCTTTGGCCATGAGCATATCTGCCAGCTGAATCAATGGCTAACGAAGCAGAGCTTCAGAAGACATTCGGTAACATACACTTTGCACTTCTGTACGTTATTGTTCTTTCAAGGCTGTAGCAGGCATACTCTTTGTACTGTACAGAGTAAATCTTTTTTGTTTGCATCACTCAAACATTGTATGTAGCTTTTTAGGGTATATTATGGCTACAGCTGTCTCAAATGATGCCTCTAACAACAGCCATAGGACTGCTAATCTAAAAAACAATATATTTAATAGTTTTAGAAGGGACCACTAAAAATAATTTGCACATTTAATAACTGCTGTAAGGACAACATTTTGAAAGATGTGTCCATTTTTTTAATTGTCAAATGGGTTGGGGTTAATAAAAAGAGTTTGTGAATACAAAACGGAATTTTCTGGCTATACCACATGCTTATAAAGATATATTATACACCACATCCTTATAAAGATATATTATTAACACAGCCCACAAAAGCTTTGCACTAGGAATGACACAGGCAGGTAAAATCTGTTGCAGTTTATTCCACAAATAAACAAGGATAAGCGCTTTCACAGAAAATAAAAATTCTGCTTCATCAGATTCACCATATTCAAAACAGAAGCAGCTTAAATACTACATACCCCACCAATCATGAGTCAAATTAACTCACACACCCTTTTTCTTTTAAAGGTACAAATACATGCAGCCAAAAGCATATTATAAAAAGCATTCATATATAATAAAAACATTTAAAATATTCACCTAAACAACCTGCATGCTTTCAATATGGGTTTGAGAGGGACATGCTCATTTAGTCCCAACCCTTTAGGTGCTTGCATCCTAACAATCCAATCAAGTTCCACAGTCTCTGTACGATTCCTGATGTCACCCATTCTCAGAGTTTCAAAAACTCTATCAATAACTCTAAACTTGAACTTATGCTCAGCTCCCTTCTCCACCACGTGTTTAGTTAGAGCATTTGACATGTACTTAATATTAATGGAATAAAGGTGTTCCCTTATACTCTCCTTAAAATTCCGATTGCTCTTTCCCACATAGAATGAAGAACATGTGACACAGTGTGCTAAATAAATAACGTCTTTAGTGTCACAGCTAGCAGACTTTAAAATAAAATCTCCTGCCATTATCAGGGTTCACAAAAACATTATCTGTCTCAATATATGTGCAGTATTTACACTCTCCACATGGAAATGTGCCATTTCTTTCAATCCCATCTCTACCCTCCTAAACTCTGTCAGGATAGCAAAGAAGCCAATGTAGGAGGGAGTTCCTATTACACTCCTTCCTATATAACATAGAAAGCAAACCTGCTGCTGCCACCCAAGCTGAAGTAGAAGTAAAATGGTTGAAATTGTTAAAATCAGTTCCTTTATTAACAAAATAAAACATAATCCTGCTGCTGCTGTCTGGATAAGCTCTTTCGGTTGGTGAACCTTTATCAAATCCTAAAGAAAAGAAAAAAGCAGCTTCTTTTCATTTAAAAAAAGCTTCCTGCAGCTCATTCATTCAATCAACCAATAAAGTTTTGGTGTATGGACACACCTCTCATTCAGAAGGCATGTTCTATTTACTTAGTGTTAGCTAAAAGCTTGGAGTTTTTAAAGTGAAATAACATGAGATTAATGCATGTGCATTATTTCTTTAGCGCCCTTCCTTTCAGGATGGGTTTGAGCAGTACAATTTCCTTTAATCCAGGTTTCTGGTCTGCTCTAAGGTTCATAATCCATTTTGCTTCCTCAATTTCGGTATAGTTGGCCAAATCTCCTCCTTGTATATTTTCTACTAGCCTGCTTACGACCACAAATTTAAAAGTGTGGTCTCCATTAACTTTAATATGACCATATAAAGCATTCATGTTTACTTGGTTTCTAATGTTCTGACAGTGTCTCAGGATATGCTCCTTGAACATTCTATTTGTTTTCCATACATAGAAGGCTGGCAGCATTGGCACTGAGCAATATAAATCACATTTTTGCTCCTGCAATTCGCAAACCCTTTGAACCTGTATTCCTTATTAGATGTTCATAGGTTCATAGGTTCGTACTAGGCTATCTGCCCTAGGCATATATAAGCCTAGCCAGAGTGTGTCTGGCTTTCACTACCCCTTAGGATGAGAATACTATGCCCATTTAGGGTTTAGTTGACTGTGCCTCTGTCTAGTAGTGACACAGAGATGACCCCCGGGGTAAACCTACGATCTCCCATCCACTCGTCAAGATTTCTCTTGAATAGAGTTAGTGAGGGGCTCTGCCTAACATGGATTGGGACTCTGTTCCAGAGTGTAGGGAGCCTCTGGGTTATGAATCTGTCCCTCCAGCATGTCCTATTTATTTCTGTGTTGAGGTTTAAGTCTCTTGCTCTCGTGGCTCTGATGGATTTGGATTTTCCGAGGTGGAGCATATCCATTAATTCTGGATTGGACATGGCCTTGTACGTCAGGCACAGATCACCTCTGAGTAGGCGGTATGCGACTGAATAGAGCTGGAGTTTTTTCAGTCGGGCAGCATATGACATATGTTTAAGACCCTTTATCCTCTTGGTGGGGAACTTTTGGTGTCTTTCCAACTGCTGCAGGTGTCGGGTAAGATACATCCCAAATGGGGCATTGTACTCAATCATTGGCCTGATAAGAGAAGAGTACAGGGGCACAATGACCTCTCTTGATCTAGATGTGAAACCCTTCATGATAAGGTGGGCAATATCGAAGGTCTTCCTAACCACTTTGGCAATGTGAGTGTCAAATGAGAGGTTACTGTCAACCTGGGTCCCTAGGTCCCTGATTACCTCTTCAGTACTTAATGGATTACCACCTATGTGGTAATTTGTGGGTATCTTGTTTTTCCAAAGGGTATGACTATACATTTTTTGGCATTCAGCTTAAGGCCATGGCTCTGGCACCAATTATCCGTTTCTATGGGGCCTCTCTGAAGGATGTTTGTGTCCGCTGGGGTATCAATTATGGCGCCCAGTTTGCAGTCATCTGCGAACTTTGTCAGCCACAATCCTCCTATGTTTGCCTGTACCTCGGAAAAATAAATGCCGAACAAGAGGGGTCCCAGGACTGAGCCCTGTAGGACACCACTTGTGACTGGCTTAGAGTCTGACATAGCTCCAGCAACTCTGACCCTGTGGGTTCTGTCCTTGAGCCAGTTTGCAACCCATCTTGTGACATATGGGTTTACATTTAAGCTGGTGAGTTTGTCTATGATGCCCGAGTGTGAACTGCCTTACCCTCATCAATGGCCTTAGTGACTGTTTCAAAAAAGTCGACCAAGTTCAAAAGGCAGGCTCTGCCCTTGACAAAGCCAAATTGGGTAGGGTCCAATGTCTGTAGGTCCCCAATGTCTTTGTTTATGAGTTCCATAATGATCCTCTCCATAGCTTTGCAGACCAGGCTCATCAAGCTTATGGGGCGGTAATTTCCAGGGTCCGTAGAAGCACCGCCTTTGTGAAGTGGGACCACTGTTGCCGTACACCACTCTTTGGGTACGTATCCTGTAGTAAGGCTAAGATTAAACAGCAGCCTTATGTGTGGGTTTAGTTCCTCTTGGATTTTATGTAGCACACAGCCTGGGACACCGTTCGGTCCCATTGATGCTGTGTTTTTAGCTTTAGAGAGGGCAGCTCTCACCTGGGCATCTGAGATGTTAGGGAGGCTACACTCTGCTGGGATAGTTATTTCTCCTTTTGGGAGAAATTTGCACTGAACCTGTCTGCCAGAATGTTGGCAATGTCAGTGGGTTCAGTGTATTTTGTGTCATTTTGGACTAACCTCTGAGCATATCTGGGAGTTTTCACCCAGGTTTCTAACATAGCTAAAGAAGGCCTTGTGATTGTCTTTTGTATCTTTTGCGATTTTTCTCTCAAAGTTGGCCTTGGATGATTTTATGAGTGATCGTAGTTTTTTACTAGTACTGATCAGAGATGCCTTCCCTTTTAGGGATTTTGCTATGTCATGTAGTAGCTTCCTCCTCCTGTTGTAAAGTTTGTTTATGGTTGGGGTCCACCAGACCGGGCGCTTGCCTTTGGGGGAATGGGTCTTGGTTTTATTTGGGATTGCATGATCCATGCATTCTTGAAGGTGCCCATAGAAGGCATTTGTAAAGGATTCAGCAGTGTGGGTTGTGGTTTCCTCTGGCCCAGGGGCCTTGAAGGATACCACTTCAGTCTTAAGAAGTGTGAAGTTGGCTTTTGAGAAGTTCTTCACTGTGGTCTTTTGTGCAGGGGGTGGGGGCGGGATGTGGATTTCCAGTGAGATTAATTTATGGTCTGATCTTACCAATGAGGGATATACTTCCGGTGTGGAGCATTTTGTCACAATGTTTGTGATGATCAGGTCAAGTATATTGTCTCCTCTTGTGGGAATGGTGACTAGTTGTTCCATCGCATTTGAGTTTATGAATTCTAGGAACCTTTGGGCTAGGGTGTTGGGGCTTGAGTAATGTTCCCAGTCTATGTTTGGGCAGTTGAAGTCTCCCAATATGATGGTATTTGGAGAGACATTCATACTCTCCAGTGTCTTCAGGAAGGCTGTGTGGGGTTCCTGAGTTTGAGAGGGTGGTCTGTAGCATGCTACAAATTGTAAGGCGGTTATGCCTATGGTTAGTTGCACCTGGATGGTCTCCGATGCTTCATGCATTGCCACTAACCTGTAGGTGTGGGTATCTTTGATGAATATGGATACTCCCCCTCCTTTTGTGGTTCGGTCCAAGTTTTGGGGCCGGAAAGCATGATATGAGGTAAAACCTGATAGTGCTGGGGTGCTGTCAGGAGCCTTGAACCAGGTTTCAGTCACTGCACAGACATCGATGTTCTCCATACTGAGGAGGGCTTCAAGAGCATGCATCTTGAGGTTTAGACTTCTGGCATTGAGCAGCATTACCCTTAGGTTTTTTTCACTTGTGTTTTCTAGGGAGGTAGGTTTGTCATTTGAGCCTTGCCTAAAAAAGGCACTATGGGGGTGGCAAGAGCCTTGGCCAATATCCGGAAGCCCAGGGGTGACAGGTGCAAGCCATCCCTTGCAAAGAAGCGTGGCTTGTCGAGCATGTCATCCCAAGCAGACAGACATTGGATTCCCTTAGAATGACACCAGTAATTAAGCCAATTGTTAAAACTGATCATTTTGTCTTTGTACTGTGGCATCATTCTTGGTGAGGGTAAGATGCTGCTCAGGGTCAGGGTCATACCGGCCTGGGCTACATAATCAGAGAGCTCCTCTATGTCTCTTTTCATGTAGTCCAGGGAGATACGTCTCAGGTCGTTCACACCGGCATGTACAATGATTGAGTCATATTTGTACTTGCTGTGGAGTGACCTGAGTGCTTATGTTATGTGGCGGGTTCTAGCTCCTGACAGGCAGCTTACTGTGACCTTTTCCTTGTTCAGTCTGGTGAGCGGGACGTCAGTGTGTCTGACTATGGAGTCACCTATTACAAGTGTGTCTGGCATGTTGTTTGGCCTTAAGGGCTGTGACTGTTTAGCACACTGACTTTGTGAACTATGTGTTGCATGTGCTATGTCTTGAGGTGGTGGTTGCTTGGGTGTCTGCTTAGGAGGCTTCTGTTGTTTTGGTAGATTTTTAATCAGCGCCTCTGAGTATATTTTTGTGTGTTTATGTGTTTGGTTTGCAGTTGTGATAGTTCTATGTGAGACTGGGTTTGTGGTGTGCGTGGTTACCTTCTCCTCCTGACTGGTCTTGCCAGTACTGAGATGAGAGAGCTCAGCCTCCAGTTTGGCTATATAGTTAGCATCTCTCGCATATATTTGTATTTGTTGGGAGGAGGAGAGAGTTGTCTGTGTACATGAGGCAATTGTAACATTGCCTCAAGATTCCCAGATTCACCAGCTGAACAGGAGAGGACGTCAGCAACTGACCCTTCGACATGCTAGAATAGTGAAAAAGATTGCTGTGTAACTGAGTCAGAAAGGACCTATAGGGAAATGAGTACTGAAGGGAATTTAGGTGAATTAAGTACTTTCTTTTCTTTTAAGAGTGCTTTACCTGTATAAAAATGCTTTAGGAGCAAGTGCTGAGCTTTTCAGATAGAGTATAGGATGTTTAGATTGCAAGTAGAGCAGTTCTAAGGGAAAAATTGAAGCGCAGACTTTATGGAGCCAGAAATAGTTTAAACTTGATTAACCGCCGCTGCCTGATGCTGCTCTATGAGCAACTTCGTGCAAATTCGCGCAAAAGCGTGCAAAAACGGGCTTTATAGCAGGGGGTTGAAAAGAGCCAAGAATTTACCCAAAATGGCCAATAAACTACAAGTTGCTGGGCTGGAACCACTCCTCTAGGGACAAATAGGTTGCTCAGTGCTCCCCACTCCCACTGGTGAACAAAGAAGCTTCCTCTTATCCAAATAAGGATATGGATAGCACAGGAACTAAGACAAAGCCCAGAGATCAGCAAAATCTGAAGACTGGACTATTCTATTTCAGAAAAGCGGGAAAACAAGTATTGTTTTTTCTTTTTTTACAGAGACAGAAGAAAAAGATACAGTAGCAAACAATAAATGCTATAAAACAGCTAGTGCACTTGAGTGTGTTAACCTAACAGTAAAATTAAACAAAAATAACTTTTTAAAGTGTAAACAGTTAAGAATCAACACAGGTACAGTATAAACAATATGCAGAGCTGTTTTTTAGGCAAAATGCAGTCGAGATACAGTAATTAAAGCGAAAGCCAGAAAAAATACTTAAAAATCAAGGAAAGTCACTCTTTCATTCTCTGCTGCTTGTAGAACTCTGCAGGACACCACGAGGAGCTGTGTTGAGTCGTATACAAGTGCAAAAGTGCGCAAAAATGGGCTTTATAGCAGGGGGTTGAAAAGAGCCAGGAATTGACCCAAAATGGCCAATAAACTATATGTTGTTGGGCTGGAACCACTCCTCTAGGGACAAATAGGCTGCTCAGTGCTCCCCACTCCCACTGGTGAACAAAGAAACATCCTCTTATCCAAATAAGGATATGGATAGCACAGAAACTAAGACAAAGCCCAGAGATCAACAAAATCTGAAGACTGGACTATTCTAGTTCAGAAAAGCGGGAAAACAAGGATATTTTTTGTTTTTTGCTTTTTTTTCTTTTTTTTTTTTTACAGAGACAGAAGAAAAAGATACAGTAGCAAACAGTTAAAACGGCTAGCGCACTTGAGTGTGTTAGCCTAACAGTTAAATTAAACAAAAATAACTTTTTAAAGTGCAAGCAGTTTAGAATCAACACAGGTACAGTAAAAACAATATGCAGAGCTGTTTTTTAGGCGAAATGCAGTTGAGATGCAGTAATTAAAGCAAAAGCCAGAAAAAATACTTAAAAATCAAGGAAAGTCACTCTTTCACTCTTTGCTGCTTGTAGAACTCTGCAGGACACCACGAGGAGCTGTGCTGAGTTGTATACAAGTGAAAAAGCGGGCAAAAACGGGCTTTATAGCAGGGGGTTGAAAAGAGCCAGGAATTGACACAAAATGGCCAATAAACTACAAGTTGCTGGGCTGGAACCACTCCTCTAGGGACAAATAGGCTGCTCAGTGCTCCCCACTCCCACTGGTGAACAAAGAGGCTTCCTCTTATCCAAATAAGGATATGGATAGCACAGGAACTAAGACAAAGCCCAGAGATCAGCAAAATCTGAAGACTGGACTATTCTAGTTCAGAAAAGCAGGGAAAACAAGGATATTTTTTTTTTTTTTTACAGAGACAGAAGAAAAAGATACAGTAGCAAATAGTAAATGCTATAAAACGGCTAGCTCACTTGAGTGTGTTAGCCTAACAGTTAAATTAAACAAAAACAACTTTTTAAAGTGCAAACAGTTTAGAATCAACACAGGTACAGTAAAAACAATATGCAGAGCTGTTTTTTAGGCGAAATGCAGTCGAGATGCAGTAATTAAAGCAAAAGCCAGAAAAAATACTTAAAAATCAAGGAAAGTCAATCTTTCACTCTCTGCTGCTTGTAGAACTCTGCAGGACAACACAAGGAGCTGTGCTGAGTTGTATACAAGTGAAAAAGCGTGCAAAAACGGGCTCTATAGCAGGGGGTTGAAAAGAGCCAGGAATTGACCCAAAATGGCCAATAAACTACAAGTTGCTGGGCTGGAACCACTCCTCTAGGGACAAATAGGCTGCTGAGTGCTCCCCACTCCCACTGGTGAACAAAGAAGCTTCCTCTTATCCAAATAAGGATATGGATAGCACAGGAACTAAGACAAAGCCCAGAGATCAGCAAAATCTGAAGACGGGACTATTCTAGTTCAGAAAAGTGGGAAAACAAGGATTTTTTTGTTTTTTTTTTTTTTTTTTTTTACAGAGACAGAAGAAAAAGATACAGTAGCAAACAGTAAATGCTATAAAATGGCTAGCGCACTTGAGTGTGTTAGCCTAACAGTTAAATTAAACAAAAATAACTTTTTAAAGTGCAAACAGTTTAGAATCAACACAGGTACAGTAAAAACAATATGCAGAGCTGTTTTTTAGTCGAGATGCAGTAATTAAAGCAAAAGCCAGAAAAAAATACTTAAAAATCAAGGAAAGTCACTCTTTCACTCTCTGCTGCTTGTAGAACTCTGCAGGACACCACGAGGAGCTGTGCTGAGTCGTGCTGAGTTGTATAAATTATCCATTTTAATATGTTAACATGCTTTACAAAATCCACATTTATAGGTGCCTACTTTATTAGTGGGTGAATGTTCTGTGTCCACGTTTCAATGATTCCCATGGCATAGGAGCCTTTTCAGATTTTTCCTATTCTTAAAGGAAAAATTGTGTGTCTCCCCTACAGTGCTCCTAAGGTTCTCATCTGAAGTCAAAACAGACCAGTCCTTTTTTATGGTCTCTAGTATGAATGCATTGTCACTGCTATATGTAAGACAAAATCTCATCTTATTTTCCTTCTTATTCTTCTCAATTTCTTCCATAGTCAACCAATGGGAAAAATGTGGTCTTCCTTTGTCAATTCGTAAGTCTGATGTTCTATTCATGCTTTTTATGACTTCATCTTTATTATATCCTCTTTCCATAAAGTTATCAATAAGACTTTCCTTTTCTTTTTCAAAAGCTTCATCTTTAGTACATAGTTTTGATATACGTTTCACTTAATTCTCCATCATATTTTTAAAAATATGCTTTGGGTGCATACTGGTCCTATGGAACATGTGATGACGCCATGTTGTATTCCTGTGCATAGAAATATCTATCCCATGTACATGATCCAATGTCAGTTGGATATCAAGGAAACTGATGATAGTGTCAGAAAATTTCAATTCAACTCTTAAAAAAGATGTGGTGTTACCCAGGAAAAACTCAAAACTTCTGAGAGAGTGTTCATCACCTTCCCATAAAATAAAGATGTCATCAACAGAATGTTTATATACAACTATGTTGTTATTCCAGCTATTGTGTGTATCCAAGCACCATTCTTCCTCCCATTGTGCCAACACTATGTTGGCATAACTGTTGGCGCATGGGGTTCCCATGACCACTCCAGATTTCTGCCAATAATATTCATTCCCATACACGAAGATATTGTTAGACAGAATTTCATCTAAAAAAACTACATATCAAGTTTATATTATCATTGGTCTTATATTTAAATCCAAATTGTCTAACTGCTTCTATTCCATATTTGTTTGGTATTGATGTAAACAGGCTATTCACATCCAGAGTTGCCATTATGATACCTTTGTAAGTTTTCCTCATTGTTGTGCTTTCATAAAGACATTTTAAAAAAACTTCAGAATCTTTCACAACTGTTCTTGCATGTGGTAGTAATCTCTTCAATTACTCTTCCACATACATAGAAGTGGGTTCAGTCACCCATCCTTCTCCAATGACAATTGGCCTTAAAGGTGGATACATCAAATTCTTGTGGACCTTGGGTAACCCATTGAAGTTAGGTATCTTCGGATGCTGAGTGTAAAAATAATCATACAATTCTTTCGTGATAGTTCTGTTCATTAGCTTTTCATAGATGCTATCATTCACATTCACTATTATTTTATTAACATCCTTCTTTGATATTCTTTGATAGCTTGCTATATCACTTAGCATTTCCTTCATCTTGTTGTTATATCTTACTGAATCCATCACAGTTACCGCTCCTCCTTTGCCTGCTGCTTTCACCACTATGTCCCTCCTTCTTTGAAGTTCATTCAATGCTAGCCTTTCTTGATAACATCCATATTTGGGATGACAGTAAAGAGTGAATTCACATCCATGGTAACCATTAACCATCATGCACATGTTCATATAGATTCCCAAGAAACTGTTTGGAATCACTCAACACTACTGTGGAACCATCTAGCACTGGTCTCAATAGGGATGACATAGAGTTGGTTGGTGAATACCTGAAGCAACATAGTGGGTACAAAAGTAAATTGATTGATTTGATTTGCCTCTTTCTTGAGGTAATTCTTGAAAATAATGTTTTGCTTTTTGATGGAGCCTATTATGTTCAGACCTCTGGCGTAGTTATGGCGACATCTTGTGCCAATAGCTACACCAATATTGTCACGGCCCAATGGGAGAATGATCATGTGTTGAATGGAAAAAATAGATTATTTAAGTATGTTAGCCTATATAATACATTTGTTGATGATGTTTATATGCTGTGGTTGGGAGATGAAGAGGAGCTACTATGTTTTCTGGATTATATACATAGCGTGACTTCCTTTTTTAAATTTTCAATCAAATATTCACCCGATGAGATAGAGTTCTTGGACGTGAAGGTTGTTAGATTACAAGATATGACATCTGACACCATGTTATATAGGAAGGAGTGTTATAGGAACTCCCTCCTACATAGGACCAGTATGCACCCTTCATACGTTTTTCATAATATCATTAAGGGACTGGGCATGCGAGCATCTAGACTTAATGCTTGAGATTCTGGGTTTCAGGATGAAATGGCCATTTTAGAACACAATTTTAAGGAGAGGGGATATAAAAGCAGGGAAGTTGAAGTTGGACTTAATGTCAGCCACCACCTTAGACCTGATAGAGGGTGACCATACTTTTCTAAGAGATATAGGGAAGAGAATTTAGAACAGAAAGAGGAACCACTTAGATTCTTCAGCTTACTAATAACATACTGCGGTAACATGAATGATGTTACTGCTGTTATTAAGAAGCATTGGCCAGTCCTGTTAATGGACGAGAAGATTAGGACTATTGAGGGTGATGAACCTGCTTTTGTGTTTAAAAATAAAAAGAATCTTTGCTATCCTGATAGATTTAAGGTGAGTAGAAATGGAATTGAAAGAAATGGCATAGTTCCATGCGGAGTGTGTAAATACTGCACATATATTGAGACAGATAATGTTTTTGTGAACCCTGATAATGGCAGGAGATTGTATTTTAAAGTCTCTGCTTGCTGTGACACTAAAGATGTTATTTAATTAGCGCACTGTGTCACATGCTCTTCATTCTATGTGGGGAAGAGCAATCGGAAGTTTAAGGAGCGTATAAGGGAACACCTTTATTTCATTAATATTAAGTACATGTCAAATGCTCTAGTGAAACACGTAGTGGAGAAGGGAGCTGAGCATAAGTTCGGATTTAGAGTTATTGATAGAGTCTTTGAATCTCTGAGAATGAGTGACATCAGGAATTGTACAGAGACTGTGGAACTTGAGTGGAATGTTAGGATGCAAGCGCATAAAGGGTTGGGACTAAATGAGAATGTCTCTCTCAAACCCATATTGAAAGCATGCAGGTTGTTTAGGTGAATATTTTAAATGTTTTTATTATATATGAATGCTTTTTATAATATGTTTTTGGCTGTATGCATTTGTACCTTTAAAAGAAAAAGAGTGTGTGAGTTAATTTGACTCATGATTGGTGGGGTATGTAGTATTTAAGCTGCTTCTGTTTTGAATATGGTGAATCTGATGAAGCAGAGTTTTTATTTTCTGTGAAACTGCTTATCCTTGTTTATTTGTGGAATAAACTGCAAGAGATTTTACCTGCCTGTGTCGTTCCTAGTACAATGCTTTTGTGGACTGTGTTTATACATTTTTTGGCTGTTTGTTGCACCTGGTTTAACTGAGTTGTGCGTAGCTGTGCTTCTGCATTGTGTTTTGATACTACGGATTCAGGGACATGGCAGAGAGTTTCAACAGAGAAAATACTATGGAGAATGGAGTTTTGAGCCTGGGCAGTAGCCGGTTAAATAGCTTCTTGGTTGGTAAAGAGAACCCTTTACTCAGTTCTACCTTTATCGACACTGGGAAACCAGCTGGAGATGGAGCGGAGACAGAAAGGGCTGTTCATTTTAAAATACACGCCCTGCAGAACGATTTGTATCACTTGAAACCCCTTCAGCTACAGCGTTTTCATTTTGAGGCATGCCTGCAGCTGGGATTGGTGCCAAGCGGACTGAGGAGTTTAAAAATGCCCACATACAGCGATGTTAATCCCGAATTGTTAGCGAGATGGCAGAAACTCAACTTGGAGGTAAATTTTAGTTATCTTAAACTTCTAATAGACTTTTTTAAACCAATGGAGAATGAGCTGGTGGATAAAATTAAAATACAACAAAATGAGGTACATAAATTAGCTGACACTGAACTGGCTGATGTAATGCTGAGTGAATTGATTGATAATATAGTATTATATGAAAAGAGACTTCTCATACAAAAGAAAAACACTCTGATCATGATACTAATGATTTTAACCAGGACAATGTGTTTTCTTGGCCCAGAAACTCTAGTAGGCCAAGTGAGGCTAATGTTAATAATACACAGAGAACTTCTGTGCAAGCATCCACCAGTGACAATAATAGTGTAGTTAGCCCTGTGGTTATTACTAATGAAAGGGCCAAGTCTGAGGTTGAGTCTTCTAATGGTTCTGTTTATAAGACCCCGAAGGGCGATGGTACTGAAACAATTAAGGAACCAGTTGTCAGATGTAAAACAAATCATGAGGGCTTTAAGGATAATGAGAACAATCTTGCCCCCCTTAAACCATTTTTTTCCTGCCTACTACTTCTGTTTCAGCATAGGACCAATCAGTCATTGAGCCAACAGAATCAAGGCAGAAGAAAATGCAAACAACCAATAGACACGGGTGGCAACAAAACCTGATAGAGGGCGACCATACTTTTTTGGAGATATAGGGAAGAGAATTTAGAACAGAAAGAGGAACCACTCAGACGCTTCAGCTTACCAATAACATATTGCAGTAATGTGAATGATGTTACTCCTATTAGGAAGCACTGGCCGGTCCTGTTAACAGATGAGAAGATTATAACATTATCGGACTCTGAGAACTCTGTGTTGAGCAGGGGACTATCATTTATACCTGCTGGTAAAGCTGATGTGGCAGGTACTGCTGTTGACTTAAGGGTTTTGGGGAGGAATTTGATGCTGAAATTGATTTATAATGATGGTAATGGAAATAATCAGACTGATTCTGTTTTTAAAAAAACAAGCACATTTGTACCACCAAACCTCCCTTTGGTGGAAGCTTTTATGAGACTATGCGAGGATGATTTACAACAGATCTCTGATGGACATGGTGGATATCATATTTTTAATAATTTGCCCCAGGATGAGCTATAGCTCTGAATAGACTACATATAGATGATGGCATTGTTATCCACCCCACAGATAAGGGGGGCGATAACGTAGTCATGGGTAGGGATTTTTATTTTAATTCTATTTCTACAATGTTGAGTGATGTTACTGTATATGTTAAGATCCAACACATGGTTTCTCAAGTACATCGTGTTAATCAAGATTGTTTTATGGGTGAATCTATTTCAGCAGATTTAGCTAGTTATTTGACTATTGAACATCCCTGTGTACCTACTTTTCACGGTTACCTAAGATACATAAGGACTCCAAACACCCCCCCTTTAGACCCATAGTAGCGGGTGGTGGTGGGTGATGGAGCCCTTTTCTATCTTTGTTGAGAAGTTATTGAGACCAGTGCTAGATGGCTCCACATTAGTGCTGAGAGATTCCAAACAGTTTCTCAGGAAACTATATGAACATGTGCATGATGGTATTATAACACAACAATGTTTAATGGTTACCACGTATGTGAATTCACTCTTTACTGTCATCCCAAATAGGGATGGCATAGAGCTGGTTGGTGAACGCCTGAAGCAACATAGTGGGTATGATAGTAAATTGATTGATTTGATTTGCCTCTTTCTTGGGGTAATTTTTGAAAATAATGTTTTGCTTTTTGATGGAGCCTATTATGTTCAGACCTCTGGCGTAGCTATGGCCACATCTTGTGCCAATAGCTACACCAGTATGGTCATGGCCCAATGGGAGAACGATCATGTGTTGAATGGAAAAAATAGATTTTTTACATATGTTAGCCTATATAATAGGTTTGCTTATCATGTTTATATGCTGTAGTTGGGAGATGAAGAGGAGCTACTATGTTTTCTGGATTATATACATAGCACGAGTTCCTTTTTGAAATTTTCGATCAAATATTCACCCGATGAGACAGAGTTCTTGGACATGAAGGTTGTTAGACATTTGATGCCATGTTATATAGGAAGTGTTATAGGAACTCCCTCCTACATAGGACCAGTATGCACCCTTCATATGTATTTTGTAATATCATTAAGGGACAGGTCATGCAAGCATCTAGACTTAATGCTCATGATTCTGGGTTTCAGGATGAATTGGCCATTTTAGAACACAATTTTAAGAAGAGGGGATATAAAAGTAGGGAAGTTGAAGTTGGACTTAATGTTAGTTGCCACCTTAGACCTGATAGAGGGCGACCAAACTTTTTTGGAGATATAGGGAAGAGAATTTAGAACAGAAAGAGGAACCACTCAGATGCTTCAGCTTACCAATAACATATTGCAGTAATGTGAATGATGTTACTCCTATTAGGAAGCACTGGCCGGTCCTGTTAACAGACGAGAAGATTATGACTATTGTGGGTGATGAACCTTCTTTTGTGTTTAAAAATAAAAATAATCTTAAGCGGCTTCTTTGCTATCCTGACAGAGTTAAGGAGAGTAGAGATGGAATTGAAAGAAATGGCACATTTCCATGTGGAGGGTGTAAATACTGCACATATATTGAGACAGATAATGTTTTTGTGAAGCCTGTTAATGGCAGATTTTATTTTAAAGTCTCTGCTAGCTGTGACACTAAAGATGTTATTTACTTAGCGCATTGTGTCACATGCTCTTCATTCTATGTGGGGAAGAGCAATCAGAAGTTTAAGGAGTATATAAGGGAACACCTTTATTCCATTAATATTAAGTACATGTCAAATGCTCTAGCTAAACACGTAGTGGAGACGGGAGCTGAGCATAAGTTCAAGTTCAGAGCTATTGATAGCGTCTTCAAAACTCTGAGAATGGGTGACATCAGGAATCATATAGAGACTGTGAAACTTGAGTGGATTGTTAGGATACAAGCACATAAAGGGTTGGGACTAAATGAGCATGTCCCTCTCAAACCCATATTGAAACCATGCAGGTTGTTTAGGTGAATATTTTAAATGCTTTTGTTATATATGAATGCTTTTCATAATATGTTTTTAGCTGTATGTATTTGTACCTTTAAAAGTAAAAGGATGTGTGAGTTAATTTGACTCATGGTTGGTGGGGTATGTAGTATTTAAGCTGTTTCTGTTTTGAATATGGTGGATCTGATGAAGCAGAGTTTTTATTTTCTGAGAAAGTGCTTATCCTTGTTTATTAATATGTTTTGGAGTTATAATTGGTTATGGTACTTTCTACGTTTTGTTACCTAGGTTATCCTAATTGTTTTTGTAATTGGAGCTTTTCTCCTCGGGTCTCCACTGAAAACGGGCTCCTGCCCAACTGGACCAACCCGGTTAACAAATGTCAAATAAATAAATAAATAAATTTGTGGAATAAACTGCAAGAAATTTTATCTGCCTGTGTTGTTCCTAGTGCAATGCTTTTTGTGGACTGTGTTTATACATTTTGTGGGCTGTTTGTTGCACCTGGTTTACCTGAGTTGTGCGTAGCTGTGTTTCTGCAAAAATATATTATTGCCATCTATACCATCCTTGTGTCAGAATGTATGAACACAATGTACACAAGAAACTATGCATCATTGTAGAATTGCAGTGTAACTGAAATTACTTACAAAAGTAACATGTTCAGAACTAGTTAGTCCATAGACGTGAATACAGAACATAACTACATTCTTTTTCCAGACATTTACTTCCACTGCAGTCATCAGACCAAAACACGTAAAAGTTTAATATGTTCCAGTCGGCACTTATAAAAACTTTTCATATCAAGCATTTAGAATCCCAACTAAAGTGCTGTTCTCCACACACACACACACACACACACACACACACACACACACACACACACACACACACACACACACACACACACACACACACACACACACACACACACACACAAACACACACAGCAAAAAGCACTGATGAGGGACACTGCCTGCTACAAATATGCAGTATCGCACCTGTGACTTTATTATCCCTTCACATAACACTGGCATAACCTGATAGTCACTGTACAGACTGTGCTTCATGATGGCTGCTGTCAACTGAGTTTTCTTTTTTTCTGGTTCGCCTATCTCAAAGTATCTGTATATGTCTGAGTATACACACATCTTGTGCATATCACATAAGACCTTTGAGAGGTACCAGAGTGACACAGTTTGTCCTATTGTGGAGGCAGACTGAACAGAAAAACAAACTGGACTGCTGGGTCAGTTAGCAGATCTACCCAGTGGTTCAATCTTAGGAGGTGATGAAAGAGTGGACAATCAAGGGCACACACAACAAAACATATGAATCATAAACTATCTGAATACCAGATAAGGAATGTTACCTTGGTCAGCCGTATGCAGATGAGCAGTGGTATATGCTCAACATCGCATACAGAATGCCTATGTAGTCATCTGGCATCTGAATGTATAGAGAATGTCTGTCTCTTACAGAGAAATGAGACAAAATCTCTAATCAGATAAATCTGGAGGGTCTCTGAGATTAATGTACATGTAGGTTGAGGAAAAGAAATTGTCAGATGATACTCTCATAACTGATCTGCACAAATACATCAATAAATCAGTACTCTGCTTGTCAGTAGTCAGTACTGGATAACTGACCATTGCTATGATGTCTGGTATATGGCCAAAGGTAATGTATACTGAAGTGAACAAAATTAAAGTAAAGATACCTTTCTTTGTATCATCATTTGCTGCAGTGAACACCTTAGATGATAGTATGAAAAGAACTATAACTGATTGCTTCCAAGGCTATTACAAGAATGTACAAACTATTTCTGCAAGTAAAAAGAAACAGAGGCTATAACATCATGTAACTGCAGTATGAATATGCATATCTACTGAGTGACATCATCACCATGTGGAAGCACAGTACTGATTACCTCTACATGGAAATGAATGCCTCCAACATTTTCGTGACGTACATATCTTAATCCCCAGAATAAATGCCACCATCATTTCAATGACCTACATGATATTTTAATCCCCAGAACAAATGCCTCCAACATATGCAAGGCTTACATGAGTATCTTAATCCCCAAAATGAATGCCTAAAACATATATGTGACCTGCATGAGTACCTTAATCCCTGGAATAAATGCTTCAAACATATCCATGACCTACATGAGTATCATAATACCCAGAATGAATGCCTACAACATATCTGTGACCTATATGAGTATCTTAATACCCATAATGAAGGCCCCTGCCATATCTATGACCTACATAGACAATAGCTCTCTCTCTTGTGAGTCATACACAAATTACAGCAGATCAATTCAGGTTAATTACTTGTGAACCGAGGGTGGAGCTAGGAATTAAACCTTCTATTTAAGGGGTGAACTAAAACATTTCAAGGCCTTAATGGAAAAGCTCACTCAGACTATACCACAGCTTGTTGTGAGAGGAAAGGTTTGTTTTTCTTGTCTTATATTTTGCATTGCTTCAATGCCTTCTTCTATTTTGTATATTGTGATTTATTTTCTTTACAATGTGTTTTACTTACTGTATAGTCTGCTTTTAATTGCATATTTAAACTAGGAAATAAACTGCAGATGTGTCTTTTGTGAGTCACACAGAAATGATTACAGGTAAGTTAAGGTTAATTACCTAAGAACTGAGGGTGGAGCTTGCAACTAAACCTTCTATTTAAGGGGAAAAATAAAACATGTCAAGGCCTTACTGGAAAAGCTCACTGAGACTATACCAAAGCTTGCTGTGAGGGAAAGGTTAGTTTGTTTTTGTTTTCTTGTATTATGTATTGCTTTATTACCTTCCTCTATTTTGTATGTTGTGATGTTTTTTTTGCACTATGTTTTACTTGTGTTATACTTTTAGTTGCATATTTAAAGTAGGAAAGAACCCATATCTGTATCTCTTGTGAGTCGCACAGAAATTAGAGCAGGTCAATTAAGGTTAATTACCTGTCATTTTTTCTATACTGTATATTGTGATTTATTTTCTTTACACTGTATTTTACTTGTACTATGCTTTAAATTGCATACTTAACTAGGAAAGAGACCACAGATGTCTCATGTATGAATGGCACAGAAATTAAAACAGGTCAATCAAGGTTAACTACCTGTGAACTGAGGATGAAGCTGGGAACTAAACCTTCTATTTAAGGGGTAAAATAAAACACTTCAAGGCTTTACTGGAAAGGATCACTTAGACTATGCCACAGTGTGCTGTGAGGGAAAGGTTAGTTTGCTTTTGTTTTCTTGTACAGTAGACTCCCTCTTATCCAGTCTTGCTGGGACCAGACCCTAGGCCGAATAAACAAATGGCTGGTTAATCAGGAAAAGCATACCGAATAGCATTTATAGGTTATAAATCAGTTAGAATAACAGGATTTGTGTTAGTATGCACTTTTCTAAAGAATATTAAGTCGAAAACTCAAATATTTGTCATTATTCAGCCTGGAGAAGGTGGAAGTATTGTTCTTCTTTTGTATTTAGTATTGTTTGTTTCTAGGGCTATGACAGAAATTTGATGGCTGGTTAAAGGGAGGCCAGATAAGAGGGAGTCTACTGTATTATGTATTGCTTCATTGCCTTACTTTGTTTTGCATGCTGTGATTTATTTTTTGTGAACTATGTTTTACTTGTATTCTGCTTTTAGTTGCATATTTAAAGTAAGAAAGAAACCACAGCTGTCTCTCTTGTGAGTCATGCAGAAATTAGAACAGGTCCTATCATTCTATCAACTTGGTCAGCCTTTTAAAGTCTTTCCATGGACTCTACCCTACAATCTGCACTGCTGCACGTTTCATTGTGTCATCAATAAAAAGGCTGAGCTTGTTATTCAAATATATCTGCAATAAACCCATTTAATAGCCCTGGATTCAGGACCAACCTCTGTGACACTAAACATTTTTTTTTATTTCTGGCATCACCCATTACATCACATCTCTCTACACTGAATGTTTTAGCTATGCTACAGTCCAGTTCCTCATATATGTTCCTAGTTCCAACCCCTATATTTTAGTCTAAATGTTATTTTACTCAGGAAATAGGCCCCCTGTTTTAAGGTTTAGTTTAGGAAATAGGTAACTTATAGTCCAATGTATGTGTTACTCAGGAAACTGTGCCATCATATGATGTCATTTGAGAAAATAAATCAAAAATAGTAAAGCAATTTTCTCCTATTCAAGAAACGCTCCACAAATTTTAGATAGATTGACTGGCATAGCCCTCCCTGAGAAAGGGAATACAGCCTGGGGGTGGGTACTGGCAACCTAAGACAAAATTACTTTGAAATATCCATAATTAATTAAAAATTTAATTTCATAATTTTACCACAAATAATGGGTCAGAAAATAACATGTAACTATTTATATATATATATATATATATATATATATATATATATATATATATATATATATATAGTTATACACTCTGTCCCTATGAAAAACTAAAAAAGGGGGAACAGCCATAAGGGCTTGCAACTCAGACACCCATCTGGCAGAAATAAGGGCCAATAAAAGAACAGTCTTCCAAGTGCAATGCTGTAAGGAAGCTGAAGCTCCAGGCTAAAAAGAAGCCTGTGTGTATCAATTTCTACAAAACAAAATCTCCTCCCACGAAGGAGGCACAGGCTTCCTGAGATGTCAAATATGAAGGATGCCTTTAAGAAACTGTTTGGCCTCAAACCTAGATGGCAAAGGAGGAGTTAAAGACAGACAAGCAGAAATAGCTGAGAGGTGGGCTTTAATAGCAGAATATGCCAACCCAGTACTGAGCAATTCAAGCAAATAAGAAAGAACCAAAGGAACAACCACAGTAAGTGGGTCCAGGTTACAAGAAAGACACCAAACAGAAAACCTATTCCATATGGATAAGTAGAATTTCCTAGTAGTGGGTTTCCTGGCCTCCTGCAGAACCCGAAGCACATCCTCAGAAAAACGTTGCCTGTAGGGAATCAAAATTCTATGTCCCATAGTGTCACTTGAAGAGTAGACAGGTGAGGATGGATGAATTGATTGACCTGTTTTAATTTCTGTGCCATTCATACATGAGACATCTGTGGTCTCTTTCCTAGTTAAGTATGCAATTTAAAGCATAGTACAAGTAAAACACAGTGTAAAGAAAATAAATCACAATATACAGTATAGAAAAAAATGACAGGTAAGTTCTGTGCAAGATAAAATAGGATACACCCAAAATCTTGCTGCTGACTCCATTTTGGCCCAGACAGCATTGGTTCCTTCTTCTTCTGCACTTGGCCAAGGCCAAGTATCACAAGTTACCTCAGAGAGTGGATCTTCTCACACAAGAGAAGGGATCTCTCATCCATCATGATCGTGTCCAAATGAGCATCCATCATCTTAGCCTTAATATCATCAGGAAGAGGTTGAAGCCATAGCCATGAATATCTCAACAAAGAGACAGAAGCAGCAGCCATAGAAGAAGCATCTGCTGCTTCATAGCTACATTTAATGGAATGGTGAGCTACCTGGGAAGAAGCCCCTAACAGAGACAAGGCAGAAGTTTTTCCCTTAGAATCAGGAAGATCAGAAATAACCTGTCAATACTGAGTAAACACAGCCAGAACATACCTGGTCATAGGAATCTGGTAATTAACAGCCTGAAAGGCTAGAGTGGCTAAAGTATAAACCTTTTTACCCAGCCTTTCCATAGTCCTGCTGTCTTTATCCAAAGGAAGATGTTTAGTAGAAGGCAGTAATATAGAAGGTTTGACAGATATCAGAAAAACCAATGAAGGGTCAGCAGATGGACACTTATAAAGGAATTTTCAGTAATTAGGCACTTTATCAAAACATATCTGTTCTTTTAAGAGCAAGGGGCTATGAGTCTGGAACCTGAGATGCAGAAGAAAATGCATCCAATACAGCCAAAACAGGAGGAACAACAGAGGGTCCAGGAGATTCCATTTGAAGGTGCTCATAATATTTCCTCTGCACTTCAGAAACTTGGAAAAAAATCCCATTTAAAAAATTCCATCATCCTGGCAATAGTATCCCCAAAGAAAATCTCCTGAAAAGGGATTCAGGACTAGCAGACTGCTCTTCCTCAGAGCCATAATCCAATCGGGAAGGAATTTGGGTAGAATAGGCCAGGGACTCCTCATAAGAATCTTCTTCTTCTTCAGAGGAATCCTGAATCCTAGAACTTTTGATGAGGAAGAAGATCAAGCAGGAGCTGAGACAGAGACCTCCTGAGGAGGCTCAGGGCCATAAGAGAGTTGAAAAAACCCTGTGCAAAATTCTGCCATTCACTTTGAGGGTCCTTGGAGCAGAAGAAATATGTTTTTTCTTCTGCTTCTTTTTTAAAGGGACATCCACTCTATGAAAAGTAGAAAGCTCCGAAGCTGGCCTACACTCAATAATCATAGTTGGAACTTCCTCCCTAACCAGTATCAGAGGAACTCCCCTAGGCCCTTCAGTGATAATCAGCCATGGATCCCCCTGAGAAGCTGAAGAGGATGCCTGTAAGGCCCCTAAGGACATGTGAGAAGCCGGATCCATGCCAGCCTCTGAACCAGTCACAGCAAAGGAATCCAACCCAGATACCAGATGATCCTCCAGGTTTTCACCAGCTTCAAGACAGACACCTGGTGGAGGAGGCACAGCCAAAGAATCTGACCTGAGTTTTTTTGTCCTTCTTCTTCAAAGACAGCTGACCCTCAGGCTGGGAGGTACCCGCCATAATGCTTTTTGCTAAAAGCTTTAGACGCTGGTTTTGAAGATAGACGAGAGAGGAAAAATGACTACATAAGGTCTTAGGAACAAAAGCCTGGCAAATAGCACAGGACGCATGATCGTGAAACGCTCCTAAACAAAACAAGCACTGCTAGTAACAGTCTTTATGGGGAGTCTGTCTCCCACACTTGCATTTTCCCTTTCTGGATGACATGAAACCCCACAACAACACAAATGTAAAAAGCAAAAAAAAGTATAAGTCAAAAACCCCAATGGGGCACATATCCAAATGGCTAGGTAACCAGCAATGACTTGGAAGTCAGGCTGCCCTTAGCAGGGGATCCCTCATGTTAAGAAGTGAAATGGAAGGACATTGCCAGTTACTGTCATATCATCTATGACCACACTGCTACCAAGATATTTTCCTAAACTCCTTACTGTGTAAACACCAAGCAAATTAAAACAGTGTACATCGATATAAGCTACTGGTCTTAGCAGATACCACTACTATAAAGTTAAAGGCTTAACACTTGTATAGTTAAATGTTTTTACTTAAATTCCAAAATTCTATAAAGGCTGTAGCCTGCAGATGACTTCTTTAGTACTGCCCATTCCATTACAGACTGTGGCTCAAGAGAAAGGTAATTTGGTACAGCGGACTAGTTTAGTTGTTACTCTAAGCTGTTTGCATTTAACTATATGGGCTATTGGTAGTTAGCAACAGAATAAGTTCCACAAGATGCAGTTATACATTTTTTGTATCATGGAGGCTTAATTTATTTTTAATATTTCGTACTGTTGTTTACATCTTTCAGAATAATGTTGACATTGCTTTCTTTATAAGTTGGTAAATGGCTCCCTGTTATAGACTATAATCAGAAAAGCTGAATGATCATGTTTGGCACTCAAGATTTTAAGTAAATATATTGTATGCCACTGTGTTATTTTTTCTGCAACTGTTGAACCAGCAAATATTCCTGTAAAATGATGGCAGTTTATGAATAACTAACGCCCAACTCCTTCAGGTCAGCTGCCCAAGTCCACCACTTTTAACTGTGATCTTTAATAATGAATGTTTCTTTTTTTTTTTTTTTTTGCAAAAAGCTGGTTTTGCATCAGTGTCCCTCCTCTTGCACATGTCAAAGCATTAGGTTTACATCTTCACTTAAACCATACCTTTTTGCTAGACTGATTTT